>NC_051421.1:13468893-13476393 GCF_015228065.2 Penaeus monodon | reverse complement strand
TATACAACGTTTGCTGTTCAGTGAGGTATGTACCAGCATTATTAAACATCGTCGCGTTCTTTATTGCTCTCATGTGTGCAACATAGTAAGCAAATATAACAAAGCAAATAACATGGGCCTGCAAAACGGATGATATTTGAGGGGCATGATGATGGGAAGAGTTTTGGCTTCACGGCGGCGACGCTGTTGATGATGACGAAGACGATGACGGTGATGATGTGCGGCAACGCGTGGCCGTGGCGAGGAGCTCTCTCTGTAGCAGAGCGAAGCTGCCGGGCCACTTAGCTCCCGGCGGAGGGATCTAAGGACATTCTCGTGCTTACTGTTGACGGGCGAGGAGTACCTATGTGCCTTCTGGGATACCTGCTGTTGGTGCAAAACGCTCGCGCAGTTTATTCGCATGCAAGCTGACACGCACGGACGCACACGCACGGACACATTAGATGCCATTATTGTGGCCTCCATCCCCCGGCGCAACCCACATGCGCTCACGTTCAAATAGGCTGTGGACGGTTGCGTTCGAAATCACGTCACATGAGAGCGGGAAAACTTATCTTACATCACATCCGGCGGCGGTGGCTAAGTTCGTGTTTATCTGTCAGTGTCAGTACTACTAGGGAGGACGTGCCTGGGCGACGCTACTCACGCTTTACCATTCACGCCACGATAGCGTCCTTTTAGTCGGTGGCTGTACCGTTCGGTGTTCCCCCGCGACGCTCCTGCGAAAGGGACTCGCGGCCTCTCTCTCGTCCGTGTGCGAAATTAGTGATTAAAAGTTCCGCTGGGTTGTAGCAGGGAGGAGTAGCAAGGACATCGGCCGTGTGTTTACGAAGGGCTAGGAGCAGGACACTCGTGACCCCATTACTGTGAGCGTGTGTGTGTGTGTCACCCCCGCGCCAGTGCCAGTGCCAGAGCCTCGTCTGTGCCGTCTTTGTTAGTCCTCGCTCCCCTGGCTGGCCTGCTGTCTCTCCTACCAATTAACGGTGCCTCGGGGCGTCACCCTTGATCCTGAAGGAGGCGATGTAGGAAAGCGCGGACTCCTGTTGAGAGTGCCCTCCACCCCTGACCCCCCCTTCCGTTATCCTGTATAGACAAGAAAAAGTAAAATGTTCCACACGAAAACGTCAGTGAGTGTAAACGTAAGTGTTGAGACGAGTGGTGTTGAACCTTTATCTCTAGTGCTGAACCTTTTATTATTATTATTATCATTATTATTATTTATTATTATTTTATTATTATTATTCGGTGACTCGCATATTTCATGCAGCGCGAGTGGAGTGGAAACCCTGTGAGGCCGACCACACCAGGCTGTAAGGTCCTGTTCACAGCTGTGTTGCTGCGTCATGTAAAAGACCCACTTTGAAAAAGAGAGGGGGTATTTTTGTGGCGTGGTTTTTCCTCCATTGGCTGGTTATATCGGGAGGCTCTTGCCGCCCCCCCTTTTCGAAACTCACGATAAAAGGGGAAGGGGAGAAACGGACAGGGAGGGGGGGGAGAGTGAGTGGTGGTGAGTATGAGTGAGTGAGTGAGTGATGAGTGAGTGATGAGTGAGTGAGTAAAAGTGAGTGAGTGAGTGAGTGAGTGATGAGTGAGTAGGGGGGAGTGAGTGAGAGAGGAAGAGAGGAAGAGAGGAAGAGAGAGAAGAGAGAGGAGAGAGAGAGTGTTAGGGGGATTTGGGTGAGTGGAGTGTGATGGATGAGAGAGAGAAGAAGACATAAAGATGAAGACATAAAGAGATGAAGACATAAAGAGATAAAGAGGTTTAAAGATAAAGAGATTTAGAGATAAAGAGAGGAGGAAAGGAAGAGAGAAAGAAAGAGACAGACAGAACCAGCAGACAGACAGACACAGACACACAGTTCGAGGTGAGGTTATACGCTTTTTGGGGCATTGCTTTTGGAAAACATTTTATCTACCCTTGCTCTTCCTCTCTAGATTCATTTGAAAAAGGGGTAAATTTAATCCCGCCGCTGTTCTGGATGGTTTATCAGCGGAAGAAAAAGGGCCCCTCGTTTTATTCTGGTCTTTTTTTGCCCCGAGGGACACTGATTTCAGTTTTCCCCCCCTTTCTCTGCTCTTGCTCTCTTTTCTCTCTCTGCTCTCTCTCTCTCTCTCCTCTCTCTCCTCTCCCCTCCCCTCTCTCTCTCTCTCCTCTCTCCCTCTCTCTCTCCCCTCTTCTCTTCTCTCCTCTCCCCTTCCTTTTCTTTTCCCGTATCACTCCAAAGCATACAACATGAAAACTACAATTAAAAATCATGCTGTGACCAGGCGGCTAGACATGACCACCTTTTAAAAGAGTATAATTATATAAAATATTATATATATATATATATATATATTATAATATATTATATATATAAATATATATAATATAATATATGGCGGCTGGGTGATATTAATATAATAAATTTAAAAATTATATATAATTATTATAAATATATATATATATATAATATATTATATTATTAATTGCTGGGGTAGTGAAAATAAAAAAGAGTTCACGTCGGCAGAAAAAAAAAAAAAAAAAAGGCCAGGCCAGGCTTGAGCCAGGGTCATGTTACAGGTGCGTGGCGTGAGGACCGCTCGGCCTCGCTGAACTGATTCCACACGAGGGGAAATTTGGGGGAAATTGGATTAGCTTAACGTGAGGAAGGAAGGGGGGGGGAGGAGGGAGGAGGGTCTAGAGGTGAAGTTGGCGATGGGAAACAGATACAGGAGAAATGGAAGAGGAAAGAGGGGAGAATAATAAGGTGATGAAGAGTGATGCAAATGAATGATGGGAAGGCATAATTGAGAAGTATTATGGTAAACTGTTATCGAGTTTTTTTTTCTCTCTCTTTTTCATTTTAGGTAAGAGTAAAATAACTTCGTATATTAGTTTATATACAATGTTTTCTTTTCCTTTTTTGGTGTTATTGCTATCAAAGTTACTCTACTTCGACTTGGAAAGCCACATGGTTGATCGTATGAATTTTTTTCAATTTCTTTTATCCGATATGAAGGTTATCTTTACCACACACTCATTCTCTCATTCAGTCTCTCATTTACACACACTCGCTCCCTTTGACTCATACCGTCTTCAGAAACCTCACTCACACGGCCTTTTAGGCAGCTCCCCGTCGCCCAAGCGCCCGCATCATCCCGTGTGACATTATTTCCATCTTACATCAACACCTTGTCCATTGTCCATTCATTCCCCGCCCGGTCACTCCGCCCCGACTCGTCCCTCACAACTCTCTTTTCCTTTGCAGTTGCAGAGCAAGCGCGAGATGTTCTTCAAGAGTGACGGCAGCAGCGGCGGCGGCTCTGGAGGAGGAGGCGCCCCCCTGGCTGCGCCCTCGACCGCCCCTCCCGCGCCCCCCGTGACAGCGCCCTCGACCGCGCCGCCGCCGCCCCCCAGCGCCAACAGCGCCCCCGCCGCCGCGCCCGCCAACGTCGCCTCCATCAAGGAACAGCTCCTCACCACCAAGGAGCGGAAAGAACACAAAGATGAAGAAAACAAAGAGGTATGCCAAAAGGACCTTTTCCGTCTGATTAGTTGTTGCCTTTGTTTCCGTTTTTTTTTTTTTACCCCCCACATTTATATAATGAAATGTGGCACACTTGCCCAAGCTATTGTTGATTATTTGATGAACTTCTATATCCGCTGTATGGTATTTGTTTGCATGATGATGCTTGCAAGAAAAACAAAATTTTTGACTCTTTCATTCCAAAGCAGACAGACGTTCATGTAGATTCTTAACCTTGTCTTGTAATCTTCAGAAGGGGGAAAGATGTTATATGGCGGTTGAAAAAGATATACTTACCTATACTAGCATTTACTTTGTAACTTAATTGCGCAATTGTTGCTTCGTGATGCGTACTTATAAAAGCAAATGCACGTACGCAAGGAATCAGAACGTACCCATCATTGCTGAAGTAGGACCATCCTGTGAATATATATTTTATTTAAATCCTGCCCTCCCTCCCCTTCCATCTCTCTCTCTCTCTCTCTTTCTCTTTCTCTTTCTCTTTTCTCTCTCTCTCTCTCTCTCTCTCTCTCTCTCTCTCTCTCTCTCTCTCTCTCTCTCTCTCTCTCTCTCTCTCTCTCTCTCTCTCTCTTCCCCTCTCTTCTTCTCTCTTCTCTCTCTCTCTCTCTCACCTCCTCCCTCTCCTTTCCTCTATCCCTTCTTCCCACTCCGTCTGCTCCCGCAATTATTTGATTCTGATTCTTCCCCCTTCCTCTCCCTGCGTCCTTTCTCTCCTCCTGCCTTCTTTATCCCCCCTCCTCTCCCGTCCTCCTCCTCTACCCCTCCCTCTCCCCTCTACCCCCCCCTCATCCTTTATTCCCCTCCATCCATCCATCCTTCCCCTGTCTCTGTATGTCGCCGTAATCATGACAAAGTAATAACGCGTATTGTGGCCTTCCCTTCCGTTTTAACGAGATCTTCCTTTGTGGTTTTATCTCATTTGTTCTCTAATGTTTTTCCTTTTGTGCGTCTGTGTTTGTTTATGTTTATGTTTATGTGGGTTGTTCATCATGTTTTCTTCTTGAGACTTGTTAACTTGTCACCTCGTCTGCCGTTTCGTTTGATGCAGTGTAAATGGGATGGCGTTTGTGTACCCCGGTTATTCGCCTCCCTTTCGTCTGCCTGACCTTCGCCCCTGTTTCACCTCAGTCGAATTAACAACCAACTGTCGCAAGATACTACTGGAAATGTAAATGGCGGTGTGGTTAAACCTTTTCGCTCTCTTCCCCTAACCCCCCCCCCCTTCTATTCTACTCCCCCTCCCCTTCCCCTGCTCCTTTCTCACTCCCTATATCCTCCTCCTTCTCCTTCTCCTGCTCCTCGTCCTCCTTTCTTTCCTCCTCTTTCTCTTCTTCCTCCTCCTCCTCCTCCTCCTCCTCCTCCTCTTTCTCTTCATGTTCCCCACCCCCTTCCCCTTCCCCTTCCCCTGCTCCTTCCTCTCCCTCCCTCACTCTCTCCCTTTCCCCTTCCCCCGCCCCCTCTCCCTCCCCCTCTCCCTCTTCCTCTCCCTCCCTCACTCTCTCCCTTTCCCCTTCCCCCATCCCTTCTTTCCCCCTCCCTCCCGCACCCCCCACCCCGCCACCTTGTGCAACCCAAACTCGTTTCTCCCCGCCCCCCCCCCCCACCGTCATGGGGGGACCCGTGCCGTATTAGCCACATATAACGCAAGCGGTTTCGGAGTGCGTGGATTGCGTGTGACACGGCTAGTTACGGCCAGTCACTTCGCCTCAGGTCCGTTTCTCTCCGCCGTGGTTCGCCCTTTAGCTCTATCGCTGCGAGAAAAAGAATGGGAAAAAGAAAGAAAGAAAGAAAGAAAAAGAAAAAAAAAGAATGGGAAAAAGAAAGAAAGAAAGAAAGAAAAGAAAGAAAAAAAGAGGTGGCGAGTCTGTCACTTTTCGGGGTCTGTAATTGCAGCTCGATATTGCACCTACGTTCACTTTTCCGAGATTATGAGGCGTCTGAAATTAGGAATAGCATTTTGTATTGACGTTTGAGCAAGAGGTGCACAATTGAAGGATTTATTTTCGTTTTCCGTGCTCCATTTTTTCTGTATTTCTCTCATTCTTCCTTTCTTTTTCCATTGACAGCGAATCTGGTCTACTTTATTTCAATAATTGTTTGCTTGTCTTGTTGCTGGTGCGAGTTTATAAAGGTGAATAATGGTTCTGTAGACATTGGGGGAAAAATAAGGGTAGATGGAATCCACTGAGAGAGAGAGAGAGAGAGAGAGAGAGAGAGAGAGAGAGAGAGAGAGAGAGAGAGAGAGAGAGAGAGAGAGAGAGAGAGCCATGGTCTGTGAGCGTGTTTATGTATGTGTAATCATTGTATGTGCGTGTTTGAAGGCGCAGTCGAATGGCAGGCTGGCCAGGTTGAGGTTCCAAATGACGGATCGACAGAAAGGATGGCACGGTCGAGTACAGCTGGGGGACAACACAATCCTCATGTCATGTTTGTGATTGTGTTTTGGACTGGGATCTCTCTCTCTCTCTCTCTCTCTCTCTCTCTCTCTCTCTCTCTCTCTCTCTCTCTCTCTCTCTCTCTTTCCCCCAATCTATCTATCTCTGTTTGTCTCCCTCTCTCTCTTAATTCTCATTTCTTGTGTGTACCTTCCTTCCTTTCACTCACTTCGTATCCTTCGTGATTATTTCTCTTCTTGTTTTCCTTATACTCAACGTGTTCTTGCCTCACGGATGATTTTGGTGTGGTCGCTTTTTCCTTGATATTTTTCCTCGTTCTTGCCATGTCGTTTAGCTTTTTATGCTCCTATTTTCCCTACGCATCCTGGGCCACGTTAGCCTGTGCTTTGCAGGGCGGGCGATGTTGTGATTGAAAGAGTGTAGGCGGCTTTGAAGGCGACTCCCCCCCCCCCCCCGTTCCCTCCCAGGTGAATTAGGTGAATAGGGTGGAGGGGGAGGGGGAGGAGACACGCTAGGTGCAAGCAGGACGAGAGAGGATAAAAAAAAGGAGTGGAAGGGATAAAGCGCTAAGATGAGTCATGGGGCGTGACTAGTGATAGTCATGGGCAAGGAGAGAGAAGGTCCGATAGCGGGGGGGGGGGGGGGGTGAGGGGCATGACATGGGTAGGGTGGTGGGGTGGGGGGTTGTGGGGGAATTAGTAGGCCTGTGTGGTAAGTACGATGCAGAGGAAGTGTAAGAAGAGAAGACAAGAGACAAAGTGTCGTGATGATTATGATAGATGGAAGTGAACGTAGAAAGGTTGCGGTCGTCGGGAGTTTCTACCGTATCTCTACCGTCACGTGGTACATGTGTAGATAGACGAAGGGTAGATGGCGGTTGGCGGCGGCGAGGGGGGGGGGATGACGCACCGACGATAAAGCAGGGAAGATAGATTGGTTGATAACGGTTCGAGATCTACGGATTATAAGGAGCGAGAAGGGCTGCGCAAGGGGGATGGCGCAACGCTGGCTGAAGGGTTGAGGTTGTTTATTTGTTTATTTGTTTATGATACAAGGAGGGTTGATTGGCGAGAGGGATTGGGACTTTATTCAACTTTTCGTGTCGCTCTTCGCTCGACTGCCAGCTAACATTTTCCAGCCTCATGTTTTTGTTCTTTGTTTCGCTTGCTTGCCTGCCTGCTCTTCCGTTCTGTAACTCTTTCTCTTTCCCCTCCAACCCCCCCCCCACACACACACACATTTTTCATGTTCTCCCCCCCCCCCCCACACACACTCCTATCTCCCCATTTTCGTCTTTTTCCTCTCACATATATCCATCCCGTACTTCTATTCCCCCATTATCGTCTTTTTCCTCTCACGTAGACCCCCCCCCCCCCGCCCCCGACGTTGACATAAAGAAGAGTTGTCGATGTGCGTCTTGAAGAAAGTGCTAAGACATAGCAGCGTAGCGAGCGATGAGAGGGGAACTTCTTTTTTTACTCACTTCCATTATATTCCAAGCTAGTGATTCCCTTTCCTTTATCGCCGTGTCTTCGATGCTGGCACGTGTGCGCTGTCATGTCATAACGCCAGTG
>NC_051421.1:13456393-13466393 GCF_015228065.2 Penaeus monodon | reverse complement strand
TCCCTCCCTCCCTCCCTCCCTCCCTCCCTCCCTCCCTCCCTCCCTCCCTCCTCCTCCCCTCCCTCCCCTCCCTCTCCTCTCTCTTCTCTTCTCTCTCTCTTTCTCCTCTCTCTTCTCTTCTCTCTCTCTTTCTCCTCTCTCCTCTCTTCTCTCTCTCTCTCTCTTTCTCACTTCTCTCCTCTCTCTCTCTCTCTCTCTCTCTCTCTCTCTCTCTCTCTCTCTCTCTCTCTCTCTCTCTCTCTCCTTCCCCCCTCTTTCCCCCTCCCCCTCCCTCTTTCCCCTTCCCCTTCCCCTTCCTCCCTCCCTCCCTCCCATATCCTCTCCCTCCGTTTCCTCTTCCCTTCCCTCTCCTCCCCCCTCCCTCCTTGCCCGCCGCCACGTGGACGCGCTTGGGCCAACGGGATAATGCGTGGAAGATCTCATGTTCTTGTCCGTTTCTTCCTTAGATCGTTCACCCTGTCCCTTAATTTCATTTTTGTCATTGCCAGTATGATATTATGTTTTGTGTATATATAAGGCATGTTTTTTTTTCATGCCGTGTGTGTGTGTGAGTGTATTAGACCTTTTCCCTTGCGTTGCCGGTGGTTGGCGGCGAGAGCGAGTGGCGCGTGACGGGTTGGCGAGAAGTGTCAGGACGGAACTCCTGTGTACAGAGCGCACGTGCTGTGACGCCGTAGAACTCACCTGGTCGAGGATGCGCTGTTTCCCCGATTTTAACGCACGTGCATTAACCAAGACCTTATCAAATCACACGTGGTTACGAGTCACACGCATGCCTGACGATTGATTGACGCATGACATGCGGCCCACTAATGAACCATGCATGGCAGTGGACCGGACACGGAAGCGCATGACTCCCACGTAGCTTACACAGGAATTAACATAGCCAGGTCCTTGCGCGATGAAGAACGAGACTCTGCCATTGTGTTCGCTTTGAGTCATTTATCCGTGACAAACTTTCGAAAATGTGTTTTTTGCAGGTTGCAGACTTCACTTAACATGCACGTTTCCAGAGAGAAGAGACAGAAAGGAGTAACACAATTGCATGGTAACGCTGTGTATATAAGTGTGCGAGAAAGCCAGAAATCCTTCTACCCTTTCAATTCAGTCGGAATCACACATCGGCTCGGGTTTTCCTTGCACCGCCATTAGGGGTAGATAGCACCACGGGCTTTAGACTTAGAATGATTAGAGAGAGAAAAGAAGAAGAAAAAGAAAAAAGGGGAGAAAGAAAACAACACTGACGAGAAGCGATGACCTCCCGAGTTCTGTCTGAGCTCCGGGCGCGCGAGCCGAGTGCCGCTATAGGTAATGATTGCAGTCTCCTCCGCAGAACAAGCTGGTGAAGGAGCTGGTGAAGGAGAGGCGGCCGCGGGAGGTGGATGGCTACGTCGGCTTCGCGAACCTGCCCAACCAAGTGTACCGCAAGGCCGTCAAGAAGGGCTTCGAGTTCTCCCTCATGGTCGTCGGTGAGTGTTGTTATGTTTATTGTTTTTACTTTTATTTTTCTTATTTTTAAGGTTTGCGGTTTTGTGTCTGTTTGTGGAAGTTTAAATTCTCGTCCAGTTGCTTAGATGTGTGTGTGTGTGTGTGTGTTTTGTGTGTATTTTTTTTTCTTTTTTTCTAGAGAGAGAGAGAGAGAGAGAGAGAGAGAGAGAGAGAGAGAGAGAGAGAGAGAGAGAGAGAGAGAGAGAGAGAGAGAGAGAGAGAGAGAGGGGCAGGCAGGCTGTTTTCAATTTTACGTAATGTCGTGTCATCTCTGGTAATAAGATGTTTACCTGATACTCATCATTTTGATGTGTAGCTGGTAATGATTATGCGTTCTCATTAGATTATAATAATGAGGATAATTAAGCAGTTCTCCTTCTCACTAGACATATATTGACACCGAGTTTGACATTCTCCTGCTGTGGTGTAGTTGCGACACGGCGTAATCATTGCGGTCTGATTGAATGCACACACTTTGCTGCGGGACGTGTCCGGGGTTAATTTGCTTGCATTAGCCTGATTTTTGTTCATCGGCTGACGTGATATTTGGCCTCGTGAAGTTCTTAGAATTGGGCGTCGGCTTTTCAGCTCCGAAGAGATCATTAGACTTGCGTTGTAGTGGCGTTCGAGGACGGGAGAAGGGTGCAAGAGAGATTCAAAGGAGGGGAACGGTTTGTGTATGGAGCTCCCTCTCGCTGGCTGGGGAAACAATGCTGGTGTGTTGGTGTGGGAGGCGGGGGGAGGTGGGTAAACGGCGGGGTTGTGGGTGCTGTGGGGGGCGGGAGACGGTAGAGAGGTGGGCTTGGGTTGTGGGCGGTGTGGGGGCGGGAGACGGTAGAGAGACGGGCAAGGGTTGTGGGCGGTGTGGGGGCGGGAGACGGTTGACAGACGGGCATGGGTTGTGGGTTGAGTCGGAGAGTGGCGTGGAAGTGGGTGACACATTTGAAAGAAGTGGACCTTGGGGCGTGTGTGGTCACCCATCCAGCGACACCCTCTCTCTAGGGGATTACTCACCATCAAGAGTCAAGTGATAAGTGCGATGAGTCAGTCAGTCTTGTTGTTTTTCTTTCATAATAACATTTATTAGTTGCTGTTTTTTTTTTTTTTTTTTTTTTTTCTTTTTTTTATTGAAATCTTCTTTTTTTATAAACACAACGCCCCCGGGATGGCACGTAAATGATACCCAAGACGTGTGTTCTATCATGCGCGACGCCTCCAAGTGCTTGGTCATGCGGGTGACTCACCGCGCGACTCCGATCAAAGTTCTTGATGGTGGAATAAGATGTTGGAGTTATCCTGGTGTGGATTTGGGTCGAGAGGCCAGGCGAGATGGATGGGTTACATTGTGTTTTTCTTTTTTTTCCGGTAAAATACTTTCCTCAACATAAAAATCATTATTTTCCAAAATGATGTTCAAAAGGTGTACAGCCACATTGGACCCCAGTGCTTGGAGGCAAGATGGTGGACGAAGGAGTGCAGTATAGTGGAATGTGGAAGTTTTGTGTGTGTGGCGAGGGACAGGGGGGGGGAGGGGGTTGCCACTCCAGGTGAAGGTCGAAGGGCAGGCAGCAGGCGGGCGTTGAGTGCGTCCTTTGGCAGCGGTCTCGGTGGGCTGCCCGCCACTGGAGCCCTCGCTTGTCACGCTTGCCTCAAGGTCGTCCCTGCCCCTCCCCTCCGTCGGCACCCCCCCTAAAGCCATGCCACCACGCTCAGCTCCCCCCCCCTCCCCCCGCCCACCCCCACAAGAGTACCTGCACCGCCTCGCGCAACAGCAACGTTCCTGGGGCCATTCCCTCTCCCGGGGGCATGGAATGGGAGCTCCTTTTAGTTCAACCCTTTTTATTGCTGACAAAGTAGAATACGCTGGTGGATGGGTTACAGGGAGAAACAGGAGCATGAGGACAAAGGGAGAGGTTGGGCCTGGGTCGCTTTCAGGCGGGAGGGGCCAGCCGGAGAGGGAGTGGGTGAATCCCCGCGTAAATCATTGACTTTTGTGGGAGGGGGTCAAGGGTGTGGCTGCTGCGGAAGGAGGGGGGGGGGGGGTTCTGGGCGCAACACGTGGCGTGGGTGACTTCTTGGCAGTACGCACGGTTGCAGCTTGTGCAATGCAATATAATAACGTGCATAAGGACGTATTCCTGTTGGTGTAACGTTATTGATTACGTCTGCAGCGCCTCTTTATGTCGGTTTAAACGCCAAAGATGCGTGCTTGCTTTTGCAGTAGCTCCCCCGACGGCGCAGACGCGAATATCCCGCGGGAGCAGAGCTTCACCTCGCTGCAGGACCGGAAGTTGTGGCATGAGGCGGTGCAAGGAGCTGTCAGGATTTGCATGAGTTCGCCCGCTCGCTTGCCTGATTCTGGGATGATGCGTGGGGTGGGAGGGGGGGTTCAACCTTTTTTTTTTTGTTTATTATTGACACGAATTCGCGTTGAGAAAAGAAGACAATTTTTTTTTCTTTCTTTCTCTTTTTTTTTCTTTCTCTCTCTTTTTTTTAGGTATTTTGTGATTTTATGGAGATACTATTATGAAAATAAAAAAGGATGCTGTGAGGAATAATCTGAGAAGCGATGTTTTTTGTTTTAGCTCAGTGGGCTTTGACTCGTAACTTGTACGTTTAAAATCTCTAATTTATAGTCACCATTTACTTCCTTCTTTATCATCTGTCTCATTTTCTTTTCTCCTCCTCCTCCTCCTCATCCCCTTCCTCCTCCTCCTTCGCCTCCTCTTCCTACTCCTACTCCTCCCCCCCCCCCTCCTCCTCCTCCTCCTCCTCCCCCTCCTCATCCTCATCCTCCTCCTCCTCCTCCTCCTCCTCCTCCTCCTCCTCCTCCTCCTCCTCCTCCTCCTTGATCCCTCCCTCTCGCCGGCTGTTGATCTCCGCGTCGAAAGGGTTAGCGAGGGTATTTATTCACCGAGGGGCGCGCGTGTCCACCGAAAGCAGCCCCAAGATTTTACTATGGATGTCCACGTGTCCATTCTAAAGGCCTCCTGTGCAAGGTGCTTCACTTGTTGCAGAGAATTTTGTCATTTTTATTTTCTATCCTGTTTATTATTCCACTCCCCGTCAGCGCAGTGGGGTTTTATTTTTAGGCCTTAGGCGTTCGTTTCTCTCGCGGTGCCTCTCTGCTTTATGTATAGGTGCACATAGGTGAGTAGATATACAGGTGGCACGTGCATATGTATTTATCCTTATATATTTATGTGTATGAAAAGGCAGACGCACACACACGCATACCCACGCACACGCATACACACGCACACGCACACACGCGCACGCAAGCACTCACACACACACGCACACGCACGCAAGCACTCACACGCACACACATGCACACTCACGCACGCACGCACACATACACATACCCATCTATAGGCGCAACTATCAAGACTGAGAAAGGAAGTGACGGGAAAGTCCACATGTCTGCCCCGTGTTTGCGGTCTGTCGGTGTTCGTTACGGGAAGACGCTACGGCAGCTGGTGGGAGCGAAATACCAGCTGATATCCTGCGAGAAAAGAGACAATCGTCTACTTCGCTTTTCTCTATCTTCCTTTTTTCGGGGAAGATCATGGTCGGTGTAAAGGAGAGGTTTAGGGATTAGGGATATTGCAGCGAGGGATCGAGGACGTGGCAGCCGCACCCGTGAACAGATCGTCTGCAATGCGTAGATTGGGGGGAGGGCGTGTGGTCCAGATGCGGAGGGATTTGGGGAGTCCGTCGTTTATGTTCAAGTTTATTTTTATATCTACTGTACCTGTCTGTTTGGGTTTTGAACTGTTCCGCTGCTCTTCTCTTTTCGCCTTCTCCTTCGCCATCTTCTTCACTCTTGGCTGTCCCTCTCTCCTTCGCTTTTCCTCTCTTCTTTTCCCTCACTTCGTTCCTTTCCCCTTTCCCTTTGTCCTTCTCTCTCCCCGGATTCTCTCATTTTCTCTCTTACCTTTCCCTTATGTCCTCTCATCCCTTGCTCCCTTCTCTCTCTCTCCTCATTTCTTCCCTTCTCTCTCTCCTCATTTCTTCCCTTCCCTTCTTATTCCCTCTTCCCTATCCTCTACCCGTTCCCTGTTCCCGTCTCCTCTCCCCTCATCTCTTCCCACTCCTCAACCCATTCCCTCTTCCCATTTCCTCTCCCCTCATGCCTTCCCATCTCCCCTTCCTTCGTCCCCCCCCCCTATCGTCCCCTCTCGCGCCCCCCATGGCTCGGCTCCGTCATCAAGTCGCAGCTGTCATGTCGCGGGGCCTCTCCCCTTGTAAGATGCTCCCTGGCCGGTGTTGGCGGCGCCTCCTCTTCGCCCTTTGTGAGAGGGGCTGCCGGCGTCGGAAGAATGCCTCCTTTTAGTTGGGCAGGGGGAAGGTGGGGAGGGAAGGAAAGAGGGGGGGAGGGAGGGAAGGAAAGGAAGGGAAGCGAGGAAGGGAAAGGAAGGGAGGCAAGGAGAGGAAGTAAATTAAATTTTGTGTGCGTGTGTGTGAGTGTGTGTGTGTGTGTGTGTGTGTGTGTGTGTGTGTGTGTGTGAGTGTGTGTGTGTGTGTGTGTGTGTGTGTGTGTGATAGTGTGTGTGTGTGTGTGTGTGTGTGTGTGTGTGTGTGTGTGTGTGTGTGTGTGTGTGTGTGTGTGTGTGTGTGTGTGTGTGTGTGTGTGTGTGTGTGTGGGAGAGAGAGAGAGAGAGAGAGAGAGAGAGAACGAAAGTACGAGAGAACGAGAGAGAGAGAGAGAGAACGAAAGTACGAGAGAACGAGAGAGAGTACGAGAGAACGAGAGAGAGCGAAAAGGGAGCGAGGAGGGACGAAAATGGGAAGTGGGGAGGAAAATATCTGGTCTCCTTCGCCGCGGCACCTCCGTGGGAGGAGTACGGAAGCTAGAGAGGGAGGGGGGGTGGGGGAGAGGGAAACGTTTATTGCCTCATTGGAACTCGGTGTTATGTATTCCAGATGTTGGGCAGTGATGGAGGGATAACGTGGGGATGGCCAGAAGCTAGGTAAACGGGAGGGGGCGGGGCAGTGGGGATGGCCAGAAGCTAGGTAAAGGGGAGGGGGCGGGGCAGTGGGGATGGCCAGAAGCTAGGTAAAGGGGAGGGGGCGGGGCAGTGGAGATGGCCAGAAGCTAGGTAAAGGGGAGTGGGCGGGGCAGTGGGGATGGCCAGAAGCTAGGTAAAGGGGAGTGGGCGGGGCAGGGGGGATGGCCAGAAGCTAGGTAAAGGGGAGGGGGCGGGGCAGTGGGGATGGCCAGAAGCTAGGTAAAGGGGAGTGGGCTGGGGCAGTGGGGATGGCCAAAGCTAGGTAAAGGGGAGGGGGGCGGGGCAGTGGGGATGGCCAGAAGCTAGGTAAACGGGAGGGGGCGGGGCAGTTAACGGTGCTTGCTTTTATTTTTTGTATGCGTAGGTGTAGATTTTGTGCGTTATTTCAGAAAAAATACATATGGGCATATATGCAAGTATGTTACGTGACAAATTGTGGGAGATTTTTGTTTTCTCGCTCTATCTCCCTCCCTACCCCCTCGTCTCTCTCTCTCTCTCTCTCCCTACCCCTCTCCCCCCCCTCTCTCTCCCTCTCTCTCCTCTCTCCTCTCTCCCCTTTCTTCTCTCTCTCTCTCTCTCTCTCCCTCTCCTCTCTCTCTCCTCTCCTCTTCTCTCTCTCTCCCCCCCCTCTCTCTCTCTCTCTTCTCTCTCCTCTCTCATCTCTCCCCTCCCTCTCTCTCTCTCTCTTCTCTCCCTCTCTCTCTCTCTCCCCTTTTCTCCCCTCTCCTCTCTCTCTCTCTCTCTCTCTCTCTCCTCCTCGCTCGCTCTCTCTCTCTCTCTCTCTCTCGCTCTCCTCTCTCTCTCTCTCGCTCTCCCTCTCTCTCTCCTCTCTCTCTCTCTCTCTCTCTCTCTCTCTCTCCTCCGTCCCACCTATTCCCTTCCCTCCCTTTTCTTACCCTCCTCCCTGCCTCCCCCCTGCCCTCCCCCACCCTGCCCCCCTTTCCTCCATTACGCATTCCTCGGAACATAATATGCATTTTCCTCCTGGAAGACGGCGTCCGGGCAGAAAAAGGCCAGGATTCCCATGGCCATTAAGGGCGTCCTCGGCAGGTGGCGCGGGTGGCGTGAAGGGGAGGGAAGGGGGGGGGTAGAGGAGGTAAGCCCCGCAAAGCCCCCGCAAAGCCGCTCCGCAACCCGTCCGACTGGATCGCTGTCGCCACGGCTCAGGTGCCGCCCCGCCGCCCGCCGCCCGCCGCCCGCCGCCCGCCGCCCGCTCTTGTCTCCAGGAGGGTGTCACTGGCGGGCGGCCGTTTGCCTCGCCGTCTGTTCGGTCTCTTTTGTGGGCTTGGTTTTGAGCGACGGCTCTGCTTTCTTATCTCTACAATCGCTTCTTTTGCCTTTGAAGACTTTATCCCTCTAAGCTCGCGTCACCCGGTATAGGTGTCTGTCTGTCCGTCTGTCCGCCTGATGCCCGTTTCTCTGTATGGGTGTCCGTCTCTCTGTCTTTCCCTCTGTCCGCCTGATACCCATTTCTCTGTATGGGTGTCCGTCTCTCTGTCTATCCGTCTGTCCGCCTGATACCCATTTCTCTGTATGGGTGTCCGTCTCTCTGTCTATCCGTCTGTCCGCCTGATACCCATTTCTCTGTATGGGTGTTTGTCTCTCTGTCTATCCGTCTGTCCGTTCAGTGCCCTTTCGGTCTCTTTTTCACCGCGTCTTTTTTATTTTTTTTTCTTTCTTTCTTTCTCTTTCTTGCTCGTTTCTCTATCCCGCGAGTTGCGAGTTCACACCCCTCTGGTCCAGTTACGTGAGTGCGCATTCGTGATGATGATGGAAGGGCGTGCACCGTGGCCCTGGCGTTGGGAGAGGGCGCCGTGACTGTCTATTGGCCGAGGAGATCATTGGTGACTCGCGCGAAGGAGAGAGAGAGAAAAAAAAAAAATAGAAGGAACTCTGGATACGTCTTGCCTTCACCGCTCCTTATCTCGAAGGAGAAAATGTGTTTGATTTCTGTCTTGGCTTTCAGTCTTTCAGACGTTTTCACGCGCATTCGCACGCACACACGCTCAAACACGCACACACGCACGCACGCACGCACGCACACACGCACGGTCGCGTGCACACACACACACACACACACACACACGCACACACGCACACACACACACACACACACACACACACACACACACACACACACACACACACACACACACACACACACACACACACACACACACACAGAGTAAATAATTAAATAGATAAATATATTTTAAAAAAATCTCCATCATCCCTCTCTCTCTCTCTCTCTCTCTCTCTCTCTCTCTCTCTCTCTCTCTCTCTCTCTCTCTCTCTCTCTCTCTCTCTCTCTCTCTCTCTCTCTCTCCTCTTCCACCCATTTCGATCTCCCTCTCCTTTTCCCTTACCCTCTCATCCTCACGCTTTCCCTCGCGAAATTCGTACGCACACAGAGGGAGAGACTTGTACATTTCGGCAACAAGAGACAGTTGACCCCGAGAGCACGAAGGGCGATTTGGTGTGAAGTAGACGCCATTATGGTAGGCGCCATTATGGTGCTTGGGACAATTGCCTGCACCTGCTTGATTGCCGCGGCGCGCCCGACTTGCTTGGCTGGGCTGCTGGCCGAGGCGACGTCACTACGCTGGCATTCGTACTGCTGATTTTTTTACGTCTGTACTTGGGCATGTATATATACATATTTGTATGTTTGTATGTATGTGCTTACTGATACATAAACACATACATATACATATAAATATATATATATATATATATATATATATATATATATATATATATATATATATATATATATATATATATATATATATATATATATATATATATATATATATATATATATTATATATATATATATATATTTATATTTATATATATATATTTATATTTATATATATATATGTGTGTGTGTGTGTGTGTGTGTGTGTGTGTGTGTGTGTGTGTGTGTGTGTGTGTGTGTGTGTGTGTGTGTGTGTATATATATATATATATATATGTGTGTGTGCCTGTGTGTATGTGTATGTATATGTATATGTATATGTATATATACTGTATGTGCATACATAAACATATAATTATGTGTGTTAGGCAGCATTAGATGGAGATTAATTTACTATGTTTCGTTATTTTGAAATACAATTTTGTGCTCCATTAGTAATAATTCCCAGACTCATCTCATAAAACGTGAGATTGATTAACGACAGGTAAAAATGTACCGTAATACACACGCATGTACGGTACAGTCCTCGTCGCCAGCAAGTGATTAGATCCCCGCCACGACGCCGTTCAGTGTGGCTCGCCCAGGGGACCCATAGAGGTCTTCTCCCTTCCCTTGGTTCTTTGATTTCTTCTCTACGCTTGGAACAATTCGGGTGTCGAGAGGGAGGGGAGAGGGAGGGGGAGGGCGAGAGGGAGAGGGAGGAGAGAATGAGGGAGGGGGGAGAGAATGAGGGAGGGAGGAGAGAGAGAATGAGGGAGGGAGGGAGAGAGAGAATGAGGGAAGGAGGGAGAGAGAGAAT
>NC_051421.1:13428893-13446393 GCF_015228065.2 Penaeus monodon | reverse complement strand
ACCACGAAGGTTCTGCTGAAGGAGAACGGCGTTAATCTGATGCTAACGGTAGTCGACACACCTGGGTTTGGCGACGCCGTGGACAATAGCGATTGGTTAGTGTCGTGGGTTTAACGCGGTTCTCTCTCAATTCACCTTCTTTTATTTAGTTTGTGGTGGAGTGATCAGATATATTTTTTTTAATGAGATAAAGATGTAACAGTTTCATGAGGATTTACATTCCTCATTTTTATGATATCTTATTAATGCCTGTGCATATGTACGCGCGCAAAATATCTCACCACCCACAACCCCCACCCCACAACACAACCCACACAACCACACACACCACCACCACACAACACAACACACACACACAACAACACAACATACAACACACACAATTACAACATAACACACACAAACAAACACTAACTATACAACACACTACAACATACACACACACAAACACATACACACACAACATCAATAACTAACTACATATATAAACATAATATATATAAATATATATATTTAATATATAATATATATTATATATAATATATATATATAATTATATAATTAATATATATATATATATATATATATATATATATATATATATATATATATATATATGTATATATTTATATATATATATATATATAATATATAATTATATAATATATATAATATATATATATATATATTACATATATATAATTTTATATATAATATAATATATGAAATACATATATATATATATATATATATATATATATATATATATATATATATATATATATATATATGTATATATAATATTTTTCTTCAACTTTTCAGCTGGCAACCAGTAATACAGTATGTGGAATCGAAATATGAAGAATATCTGAATTGCGAGTCTAGGGTTAACAGAACACAGATTAGTGACAGCAGGGTAAGTAGACATTGTTTGTTTTTATGTGATATTTAGTTTCTAGTTAGATGTTTTGTATTAAAAAAAAAAAAAAAAAAAAATTACACCAATAGAAGCAGTTATTACAAATTGTTTGTTTGTGTTTGTTTAATGTATAATTTAAATGTTTTTTCACTTTTTTAAAATTAAAAAACAATATTAACACATTTCTATTGAACTTCTGCAGGTACACTGTTGCCTGTACTACATTGCTCCCTCTGGTCATGGTCTAAAACCCCTGGATGTGGAGTTCATGAAGCGTCTCCATGACAAGGTCAACATCATTCCTGTCATAGCCAAAGCAGACACTCTCACACCTGATGAATGTCAGCATTTGAAGAAGCAGGTAAATCCCTAATAGGCTGGAGGACTTTCTTTCTTTCTTTCTTTCCATTTTTTTGTTATTGCTGTGATATATTCTTTGTTCATGTTTTATCTTAGGCAAACTCAAAACTTGCCTTCAAAAGCCAAGAGGAGGTTCAAAGCTTATCGTTTTTTCTTGAGATATTTATGCCTTTTTGTTGATACTCTCTTTTTGTAGTAGATGTGAACTGCCATACTTTTGTTTCTGAGATGTATTGGTTGTTTCATAGATTTGTTTTCTTCTTTTCTTTTTTCAGATACTCAACGAAATAGCTCAGCATAAGATTAAGATCTATGAGTTCCCAGAGGACGAGTCAGACCCTACATCAATCAAGATGAAACAACGTGTGCCATTCGCTGTCGTCGGGTCCAACACAACAGTTGAAGTTGACGGAAAGAAACTAAGGGGTCGCAGATATCCATGGGGAGTTGTAGAAGGTAATAGGTGTTTCTTTTTCAGAAATAATTTTGTGAAGGAGTAAATGTCTAGTGTTTTTTATAACTGTTTTACTAATAAAGTTGAAGCATATAGATGAAATGTTGGTATTTGTGTTTTTTCTTTATAATTCTATTATAATTCTATATACAATGTTCCGGTGCCACGTATGACATATGTATACATAAAAGAAACCTGAAGTTGTGCAGCAGACTTGAACAGTATCAAATCTTTTCAGTGGAAAACATGGAACATTGCGACTTCATTCCCCTCCGCAACATGCTGATTCGGACTCACATGCAGGACCTCAAGGATGTCACCAACAATGTACATTATGAGAACTATAGGTGTCGTAAATTAGCAGGTATCGGAGGAACAGATGGAAAGATCAAGATAACAAACAAGTAAGTTGGATCTTACAGATTTCCTTACGTCCACTGCTCGTTTTATCTCAGTGTGCATATTGTGATTAGGGCACCATATATGTGTTTCTTCTTTCATGGTTAGGGTTGAAATTCCTTTGGCTTTCAGTGAAACACAGTGTGCATGGTGTTTACTCTTTGTTTATTAAACCAATAGGTCTTGAAATGAAATTAGACAAGAAAGATATATATGTATTGTGTAATTCTTTTTATTTTCATATGACACATTATTACATAAAAGAACTTACAAGTATATGTATACAATAGATTGTTAAGAAAGACCTTATAACACAAAAGGTTTGCTTGGTCATTATTTTGCCCAGCATTTACATACGGCTATTACGTTACTGCTTGATTTGTTTTGCAGACTGATTAGGCCTTTTCTTTAATGTTGTCTGAAATTTTATCCTGTTCATAGGATGTTAAAATTTACTTGTTCTCTCATAGTCAGTGTTGAAGCATGGTACAAAGCTTATGATATACTTTAATGCTAGATTTTCTTTTCTCTTGAAATGAATCAAAATTTAAACTCACATACAAAGGGAGATATATATGTATGGTGCCTTTGTCATGAAAACAATTTTTATATAATTATCATGAAAGATGTGATGTAGAGGTCCCATGTTAATGTTTGTTGTGAGTAGCATACTCGGTACGTTATGCAGAGGATGATAGAACTTTGCCTTGAACCTAGCAGTTATTTTTTGATAATGAAAAAATAGTTTCATGCAATGTGTTTGATGTTTTAGTTTCTCTCCTCTTGCATTGGACTGCAATGAATCTTGCCAGTTTGCACTGCTTGGTTACTCGCACCAGTAGTGGTACAGTACAGCTTGGTTATGACAGTTTCCCCCCCTCATGAATTATAACTATCCACATACTGGCATATGTTGCAATATGATTGTATATTTCTTTATGTAATGATTCAACTATGCACTTTAGTTTAGACTGAATTAAAGAATTAGTACACATAGCTGGTCAAGAATTTTTTTATTGATATCTAACTCCTGTCTATTTTTTCGTCTTTTCTCTTTCCTGTTTTCCGATCTTGTGCTTCCAGATAATATCTCTTCCTCCTCTTCCATCTGGTCTCTTGCTACGTTTTCTTTGGTTATTCTCATTCTCTCTCTCTCTCTCTCTCTCTCTCTCTCTTTCTCTCTTTCTCTCTCTTTCTCTCTCTCTCTCTCCTCTCCTTCCTCTCTTCCTCTCTCTCTCTCTCTCTCTTCCTCTCTCTCTCTCTTCCTCTCTCTCTCTCTCTCTCTCTCTTCTCTCTCTCTTCTCTTCTCTCTCTTCTCTCTCTCTCTCTCTGTCTCTGCTTCTCTCTCTCTCTCTCTCTCTCTTCTTCTCCCTCCCTCTCCCTCTCCCTCTCCCTCTCCCTTACCTTATCTCTCTTCCTCCCTTCCCTTCCCTTACCTTGCTCTTTGCATTTTCATCTCACCTCTGTATCCTCTCTTTCTCTTTCTCTATTTTCCTTTTAGCCAAACTGTTTCTAAGGTCATTTTTAAGCTAGATATTAGGCTCATTTCATAGTCCCATAATGAATGTTAAGTGGCTCCACTTGAACTGCCCCTGCAAGACGGATAACACCTGTCTGTCTTTTATTCCTATGGCACTTGAGTTGTAGTACACTCTATATGAAAAATTCTACTGTTCACATTTCTGATGTTGATTTTGATTCAGCCCTTCATGCCCTCAGAGGATAGTGAACAGTTATGTTGCGGTTTGGTAAGTGGGGTTGTGTTCCAAGCATCACCGTATACCTTGTCTCTTTCTCAGCCTTATGATAGAAAGTCTTATGAAAAAAAAAAAAGAGATCATTACTTGTGTGGCATGAATATTTAATAGTAAGTCTGTAGTATCTCTTAAGAAATTTAGATTTGTCCTGTATACTTAGATGAATATTTTAAGTGCAAGTCTCACTCTTGGTTTATGTGGAAGGATATCAGTTAACAGAACTGGTGGGAGCAGAAGTATCAAGCTGTTCTTATTTTTGATTACATAACCTTATTGTTGAAATGTTGGTAAAAATTACTTCAGATTAAATTTGGAAGCAAATTTTAAAGTAGATATTTTTTTCTTGCTATCATCACTTTGACTATGGTGGTGATGATAATAACTTTCCCGATAATGATTGTATGTATGATGAATGCATTATCATTTATCACCTGAGATCATGAACAAAAAACATTGTTTTATTGTTAATGCTTTCCAGAAATCCATCTTGCAGTAAAATTGATACAAGCTTCATTTCTTGCTTTTTTTTTTTTTTTCTTTTCTTTTTTCTTTTTTGAAAATGACTTAGGATTATTAAGGCTGAGGATTTGCTTTGAAATATCACAAGTTCTAAAACCTCACGAGTAGGTAGCTTTCTGGCAATGCATTGTTTGTGTTTTCGTTTCCTTCTTTTCGGTTATTGCATTTAATTTGTAATCTAGATTGTCAATATGCTCAAGTGACATGATGCATCACTTGTATCAGATCTTGTGGGGAAAAAAAGTAATGAATAAGTAGGTTTGGCCTTTTATCATCCAAAGGTGATTACGTGATTGGTTTGGTTGGAAGCTGGATGAGTTTTTTTCTTTTTTTCTTTTCTTTTTTTCTTTTTTTAAGGAATGTTGGTACTAGAAAACGTAGTTAGTTTGTCACTGCAAATTTTGTTTTACAATTTATCCGTTTTCAATTGGTACATAAGTACTTGAATTATTGGTTCTATTCTTGAAATTTTTTTAACATTTATAGATTATTGATTTGAAGGCATGTTTGATCATGCATGAAGTACATAGTAACAAGTTTAGTGTAAAAACTAGTGTCGAGGAACTTTACCTGTGATGTTCTGTAGCAGATTAGCCATGATTTTTTTCCCCCTAATTCTGATTTGTGCATTTCCTATCACTTTCTAGTGTGAACAAGCACTTTTGATTAGCACCTCAACTTTTTTCCTTCTGTAGTCATATTTTCTACACAGTAGGTATTAATTAAGAGACATGAATTTAGACCAGCAAGCATGATTTTTATAGAAATATTCATGTTTGTTAAAGGAAAGACATATTAGATAGCAGTTTCAGTCATGGTAAACTAGATAAATAAAACTCTCTTTATGTGTGTTTGTCTGTTTTTCTGTCTGTTTGTGTCTGTGTCTGTGTGAGAAAGATAGAGAAAGAGTTTGTGTTTGTGTTAGAGTGAGTTGAGTATGTGGGAGTGAATGACATGAGTAAATGGCTGCCAGGAACAAGGGAAATGAATATACTCATGTTTTTCCAAAACCTGAATAGAACAGAGAGAGTTAGCTTGGAGATCTTTAGTACTATCCCAGTACCTTGTGTCACCATAGATGTCATTTAATCAAATTGAGAGGGTCTCAGTACTTCTCATACAATTTTAGCCTTTGGATCTGTAGAAAAAAAAGGTTTAATTTTTTTTTCTTAATAATGAATAATGCAACTTGTATAAAGCATCCTGTGATTGCTGTAGAGATTAGCCAGGAATTATAGACTTTTGATGTTGATAAGTAGATTAATCATAGCTTATTTTTGTTACTTGATACTTCAGCCAATTTACAATTACAGAGTCAAGGCTGAGTCAGACTTTCAGGAAGACAAAGATAACTTTCACGATTAACATTCATTATGTGTGAGCTATGAGATTTTTAGTTTTAGGCCTTATAATAGTTAGCATGTATCTCTGATAGCATTATGTTGAACTTTTAGTGTTGGTTCTCATAATATAATTTAGTTTGGTTCCGAAAGTGTGTTGTGATCAGTGCATAATTTGCAACTTCTTCTAGGAACCCACTGGCGCAGATGGAGGAGGAAAAGAACGAGCACACCAACCGCATGAAGAAGATGGAGGCAGAGATGGAACAGGTCTTCGAGATGAAGGTCAAGGAGAAAATGGGAAAACTGAATGAGCTAGAGCAAGATGTATGTAAAGTGCAATTTTTCTTTCTTTCTCTCTTTCGTTCTTGCTTTCTTTTTTCTTTTCTTTTACCGGTTCTAATTGGTAATTATTGATTGATTGATTTCAGTCTTTCCATTTTTTAGAAAAGGGTGAGAAATAGTCTTTGTAAATTTTGTATATATCATATATTTTTGAAGGATAAGAGTGACAGTAGAAAGGATAATTTTCCAAGGTCAGTAGGACTTATTGTAACTTGATCGACAGCTACAAAAACGTAATGAGACTATGCGCAAGAAGCTCGAGTCAGATACCTTAGAATTAGAAGAAGAACGGGAACGATTTGAGCGAGAGAAGAAGGCCTGGGAAGCTGCCAATAACATCACCGTGGAGGAACTGCACCGGAAGTCTTTAGAATCCATCAGTAGAGAGTGAGTAATGCCTCTTTTTGAATCAGGTTCATTGTTTATCCTTTTATTTATTTACTTTTTTTTTCTTTCTTTCTTTCTTTCCTTTTCTTGGTAGATTTTTATTATTCATTATTATTATTATTCAGATAGTGTTTTGGTCGACAATGATAGTTTATTATTTGCAGTATTTCTCTATCCCCACTTTGAAGCACGAGTTGAAACTAAATATTCATCAAATCTTTCAAAAATACAGTTTCTCTTCATTTCTACTGGACCAATTTATACTTTTTTTTGTATTTTATTTACAATTAGTTGCATGTTAAAGGTAAGTTAGACCATAGGTAATGTATCAAGCTGATGCTTCTGTTCACAAGATATCGGCCCTGTTTTTTGCGCTTGTTGAAATATGCGCTGATTAACACCGAGTTGTGCTTGGCAATTCCTTCTTCGTTGAAGGACGGGAAGATAACCAGTAAGGAAACGTAATTGATTATTAAATCTGGCTTAAGCATAGTAACATTTCTCTCTCTCTATCCTCTTCATCTTCTTTCTTTTCCTCGCTCTTGATTTTCTAATTGTGGGAGTTACTTTTGATGGGAGAATCCACATAACTTTTACTAGCTATAAAGAGACATTGGGAGGGATATGCTTATAATACAGTCAATGTATTGCTTATCTCAGAGGTCAGTGTTTCAATGTTTAGTTGACAAGAAAGGATCATTATCAAGCATTGTATATTTGCTGAAATGTAGAGAGAATTGTTTTTAATTAGCAGTAAATTTGAAATTGTAAGACTGTATTTGTTTATTGTCTGTTAGTTTTCATCATGGAAATATCAGAGAGGTAATTGTTATGTTCAAATGTTTATTGCTTTTTTTTTTCTCTCTTTTTTTTTTCCTTTTCTTCTCCCTCATGCTCTTCTGTATGGCTTCTCTTTGTATACTGCATACATTTATGTCCTTCAGCCAGCAGGAAAATCTGTTATTTATCAGAAAATGCTTTTATATTTTATAAGTCTTGTATATGAGCCCAGTCACATCCTTATTTTGATAAGCAAATGCTTAAGCCAGTTACTTATGTGATTACTAAATAGGGTTAATCTGTATCCTTTGAATCTGCAGGCTTTTTATACATTGTTGTTGGTTTTATTATCATCAGGTTGCCATGGTTGTTGCATTGCAAATTTGCTTTTTATTTAATCCACATTTAACCATTTATTTGATATATTTTTGCAACACCCTTTTTAAGCCAAGCTACTTTTTTGATGTTGAGTTACAACTTCAGCATTTAACCTTTTCTCTAGTGAATAGCAACAGCTTTACCCTGCTAGCTTGTTTGTTTCTTTAGGATTATTTAAGGTTTAGACATTTATAAGATTATTAATGTTTTGCAGATGTCATGAAGTGAAAGTATTGAGTAAGAAGCCATATTAACAGTGACCATTTGTCATTCTTTCTCTCTACCCTTTTCTCTTACAAAAACGTTACTTGTTTGTAATAAACCTTTCTGGAAAAGGGCCTCCAGAATCAGCTCTCACTTGATTACTTTCTTCCTAGTTTATTTTTTGCCTACCTGAGAATATAAGCTTCACTTTATTCTTCTCAGTGAGGATGTAAGCATTAATATATCCTGCTGATGATTATTCTGTAGAGGTTTTTGAATCACAGTTGACATATAAGCCCTCCATTATAGTGTTAGTGTTTGATTACCCCCACGTTACACCATTAACCCCTTGAATGCCACATTCAGATTGAACCTAGCCCATGGCCAAATAACAATATCACTTCTTTTTGTGGAGGAAGAACTCAATGCCAACCATTCAGAAATTTGACTGCAGTGCTCAACAAATATGAGAAAACAGTTGTGACTATAAATAGGTCAGATTTAAATTTTATCATAATTATAAACAGGTAAAAATATATTAATTGTGTAAAAGTGGTCTTGCTAAATTCAATACACAGGTGTGCATAGTGTAAGGATTCTTAATCTATTTTCATCTGTCTCTAAGCATCCCCCTCAATGATATTCAATAAATTTTTACTCTGTTCTTCAGTTACTGTAGTGGTCATGCAGATTCAAGGTAGATTTTCTCCACTTAACCCATTGGATCCAGGTGCCTTGTGGCCTGCACATGGACCAAAATCCATGCATTAGGCTTGAGTGGCAACTCTCCCAGGTGTGTGGCTTGTAGGCCCTCGCCACACAAACACTCATGTGCACTATCAAGACTTCTTGCCTCCCCTTAGCATTGTTATTATCTCTTTTTCTTCATAAGTGTTTTCCATTTTTCAAGGACAGTATTTGTCATTTGATGTGCTGTATCAATATGGTAATATACAGTTTTCCTTGAGCAAACTCTATATTATCTCTAGGCAGTCTGCAAGTTGCTCGTCATGGTGGGTAGGAATAGAATCCTGAGCATGGAGATATTGTCCTCCCTGGAGCTGGCACTCTGCCTGCCATGGCTAATGGACAGAACATTTCACTTTCATTTACTGGTGGAAATAATGCAAGAGTCCCTTCCTAAATGCCCAACAAGTCTAATCTTCCTCCATGAGCTTTGTGCATTCACAGAGAGTCATCCCAGTCCTTCAGGGGAAATTTTCATTACAGTACAATCCTGTCACCCAAGCTGTCAGCCAAATTTTTCCTGGCATGGCTGTCACATCACCTGGATCCAATGGTTAAGGAAGCATACATTTTCTTGAGGATAGGTTTCTAAGAATGAGTTGCATGGTAAAGTTAAAAGGAAAATTCCAGTGTAGTGCACAAGGCAGAAAGCCATTACCAGAAAAAAAGACATACTACCTACCTTTCCTTCTTTCGTCACCACTACACCAAATACATGTCTCATGTAAGTAAAGATGCAATCAGTCTTTTAAGCTTATAGACTTAGATGGAGTCCAATGGCTGATACTGATTTTATGAATGATTTTGTCAGCAGTAGGCTTGTTGGGTATTCTCAAAGTTTATTTCATTCTTTAGTGATACTGTAACCAAAGTTCTAGTCAAGGAATTTTATGTTCTAGTCTTAGAGATACTTGAGCATATAAGAGGAATCATCCTAAATTTGGAAGTAATTATTTGATTCTTTTGAAATTCCTGTTTCTGGTGGCTTTACACTTTACGCATTGAAAAGTAGAAACCTCTGGCAAGCAGCAGTAA
Organism: Penaeus monodon; assembly: GCF_015228065.2. Classification (NCBI taxonomy): domain Eukaryota; kingdom Metazoa; phylum Arthropoda; class Malacostraca; order Decapoda; family Penaeidae; genus Penaeus; species Penaeus monodon. Next base: position 13,436,769 of record NC_051421.1, on the reverse strand, counting down.
ATTAGAACAGTAGTTTTAGCTCATTTGTTTGTTGATGATCCAATTTTTAGTGCAGAAATATGAGGCGTGTTCATGTTACAGGTAATGTGGAGGTAAGTTCAGGTTGAGCGTTTGGGTGAAAAGGTCCCCTGTTATTATACAAAAATAATTTTCAGACCCTAGTATTTTATGAATGTCTTATATATGGCCATGAAAAGATTTTTGGGACTGCTTTCTTCACTCTTAATTTATTTTTTATCTAATAAATGGTTACTGATATTAGTGTCTATTGAAATTTTCATGATATTGATGTCTTATGTGTGATATTTGGTAACTGTAGAATTGTGTAGTAGTTTATAAATGTCTTTATTTGTATATGTATGTGTGGGTTTGTATATTTATATATGTCACACATACATATATACACAAATTTACATATGTATATACACATTTATACATATATTGATAGATACATCTATATTTTTTATTGTTTTTACTTGAAATTGCAAATATATAGAGTAAAGACTTTAGGAACTGTATACTATATCAAAAGATATGAATGTGATTTGATCCAGATTTATGGATATGTCCAAGGGTTGTAAATCTTAATACATAGCATGAAGATTTTTCTGAGACCTCAAGGCAAGTCTAAAAGACAGAGCATTATCCATCCTCTTGAGTATGAAATGAATTAGCGAAGTATTAAAAAGCAATTTGCCTATCCCATTAAAATGATTAAGACTGAGCCTGAGGTCTCAAGAGTCCTTCTATCTTCCACAACTTTGACTTTCCTTTTGTCCTTTTCAAACATAGGAAGCGCAGAATCACTCATGCCAGCTTCTTTATTCAAGCAGTCAGCTGAACACAAAAACCCTAGAACCCCTTCTTTTCATAAGCATCAAAGACACCACTTCACTTTTCTTACACTCCACAAATGTTTACTTTGGTATCATCACTAGATGGGTCAAAAGGACATTTAATGGGCATACACTTGTACCCACTTCCCTCAGATTACATTTTTACGGACATTATTGCTTAGGAATAGAGAATCACATTTTGTAGGCAACTTACTTGCATGGTAAATGATCACAATAAGCAGTGTCTCCTTCCTTTTGCTCTTTAATATAAAGCTAGTTAAAGTTTGCATCTGCCTGCTTGATGTAAGAGGAATGAATGATAGGTTATGGAATTCAGGCTCATAGGAGCATTCATTGAACTTTTGTGTTCTTCAATAGTCTACACAGCAACTAAATATAAAAAGATACTGTCTTTTTCATTCATTCTTGTCAGCATTTCTGTTCAGATGAACTTTTAAACATTTTGTTAATTCTTGTCAATAGTTTTGTTACAGTGCAACTTCAAATATAGTTACATTTAGCTCTTGCAGATTATGAATATCATTTCTAGGTATAGATGTGTTCCTTTATTTTATGAAGTAGATAGTTTTTTTCCTTGTGGATTGTGTGTTTGTAATTATATCCATAATTGTGTGTGTCACTGAAATGTCTAAATGGTGCATGACTGAATAGCAAGGCTTCATGGCTAAGATCCATTTACAGCATTGATGTGCAGTATTTTCTTCAAATGAATGAAAAGTGTAAAAGATTAGGAACCACTGCAGCACTTGAGAGAAGTGAATAGAGGGTGCACAGTAGCTCAGAGAATTTCTTTTAACAAACTTGATTGCAGTAACACCTGAATGAGTGTGCACTAACCTTGGGCTACCTCCCACTAACAGGACCTCTTCTCTGGCGTCATCCAGCAGTGCTTCGGGAAGTTCTCAAAAGAGCTCCCCTAAGTTCTCTCGTACCTACTCTCTTCCCAGACATAAATTCAAACAGAATGAGCAGTGTAACCAGCAGTAGTGGGGCAAGATACCTTGTCTGGATTATGAGGGTTACTGATACGTACTCAAGCGAACCTTGTTATTATTATTTTTTTCCATCATTATACTATTCTAAAGTTTATTGGTTTAATATGATTTTTTTCCCCCTTGTTTTGCTGATTGCTGTTTTTTTTTTTGTTTTTTTTTATCTGCCTAAATGTTAAGCAAATATGTCTTGATCTTCAATACCTTAAGTTCATATCGTGTTAGCAAACATTCATCATATCGACTAGAAAGAAAATGTATATGCAATGTATAGATATATTCATTATCTATTCTCAGATTAGCATTATTATGATAAACTTAGAAACTATGATCTGATACTCAGGCAAGTTAATTTTTATTGACTGCAATATACAGAAGATTTGTATAGAGTACCTCAAATATCATCACCTTGATATGATTTTACAACTTAGTAAAGTGCAGTTAACCTCAGAGCATTTATTTATTTATATACATCTATTTTTCCCTTAATAATCATAGATTCAGATATGGTAAAACAGATACACAGATGTGTATTTTTACAAATAAGTAATGCATTATACCCTAGATCAGTGAAAGGAAAAAATAATGTAGCAATGTATTCACATATAGTTCATAAGATACTCCAGAGTTGTGAAGAAAAAATATATATTAGGAAGTTATTTTAAGATTAATGTGCATGAACGTTTTTCCAATGTAATAGCTAAAGCAGTTATAGCAGGAATCAAATGTACTAGTAATCAGGAGTGAGAGAGAGTTACTGATAGCTTTGCTAGATATATCGTGAGGGAATCCAGATGTGTCCATTGGAAAATGGAAGTATAAAATGAGATATTCCTTTTTTATATATATGAAAATGTATTGTTAAAGTTTTGTTCATATTCAAATGATTTACCCCGACAATTTGTCTGATGCATTTCTAGCAATATTTGTTAAATGTTGTTTTGCCTTGTGTGCCATTTCTGTCATACTAAGAACATGAAGGCACACAAGACAGAGACAAATCTAAGTCTATGGTTGGCATTATTATGACAGTTACATAGTTACTGTTTCAGTGGCTCATAGAGGTTAAGCGATTTTAGTGTGGCATTATTGTAGTATGAATTAGTAACCTATTTTCAAATTAGAGAAAGTTGATTGCTATTTAAAGATCTTTTATTTCATGTAACACATCTGGCCTCCACTGTGATATAGAATATGAGATCAGGCATTTTCATTATAAACACCTTTGCTGCTTGCAGGCCACTAGCAAGAACTACTAGTTTGTGAGAGGCAGGTGAAGAGTAAGACATCAAAAGGTTAACGTTGTAAGATCCAATATTTTATTACCTTTTTGATCATGTATAGACTTACTGTTAAGTATTTTTAAGAAGAAAAAGAGGACCCTTTGTTAATAAATTTTATATTTCCGAAATTTCAAACTACTGCAGATGCAGTACTGTGAACATTTGGTGCCGAAAAATGAGGTAGGGGGGACGGCCTCATGAAAATGAGTGAAGCACAAAGACCAATGGATGAAAAAAAAAAATTTCCTAAAGGCTTTCTCTCACCTATTGCCTTTTGGAACCTTTAAAATAAACACGCTTTTTGGAAGATAAACATGTACTTTTATTCCTTTCAAGAGAATGCTACTAAGCCTTATTACCCCCCCCAAAGGAATCCGAGCCAGTTTGTTTTCGGGCCGAATTGAAATCCTTGCTGCATCTTCTCTTGGCTATAAGAAATTAAAAGTGAACGGTTTACACTTTTGGGCGAAGTCATTTTTTTCTTTTTTGGCCTAAATCCCGGGCCTCGGGCTTTTTCAAATTTTTTCTATGGTGTATTGGGGGGGGTGAAAAAGATGAACTTCTTTGAAAGGAAACAAAAAACTCCTCATTTATGAAGCATCCCCAAGTTGAGACATTTTTCAAAAAATGGACCCAATTTAAAAAGATTTAAAGAAAAAAGCACATTAGTTTTATTTTTTAAAATAATACCCTTTCGTAAACGATGATTAATAGTAACACTTTCTAATTATTTTTGTCACTGTTTATGTCACGTCCATAATTTCATTTTCTTTTCTTTTTTTGTCATGTCAACGAGTTTTAATGAAAGTCGACCAAACCATTCAGAAGCTAGCCAAGCCAGAGATTATTTTTAGTAGATTTTTTTAAGAACCAAATGCTTAAAAAGGGAAAGGGGGGAAAAAAAAGAAAGAAAGAAAAGAAAAAGAAAAAAAAATAAAAAAAAAAAATAAATATTAAAAAAAAAAGGGGGGGGGGTGGGGTTTTTGGGTGGTGGGGGGGGGGGGGGGGGGGTGGGTGTGTGGTGGGGGTGAGGTAGTAGGGATGTAGAGGACAAAGAATAGAAAAAATGTAAAGTTAAAGAATAATATAAGAAAATATAAAAAAATAAAAAAAAAAAGAAAAAAAAATAATAAAAATAAAAAAATAATATGAAATATAAGTTAAAATAAGTTTAATAATTTAAAAAAAAAAGGAAAAAGTTTTAAAGGGGAAAAAGAAATAGAAAATAGGAAAAAGAAAATTATGAAAAGAGAGAAAAGAAAAGTAAATAAAAGGGACTAAATAAAAATAAAAAAAAAAAGGAAAGGAATAAGAAGAAAAAAAAGGAAAAGATATAAGAAAGGGAAATAAAAAAGAAAATAATAGAATAATATATATATAGATAAATGTAATATATTTTAAATAATATATAATAAATTTAAAATTTTAAAAATAATATATTAAAGTAATATAGAGGTAGATATAATGGGTTAGAAGATAGATTTATAATAAGAATTAAAATTTATTAATATATTCATAAAATATAATATTATATAATATATATATATATTTATTATATATATTATATATAATTATTATATATAAAAATATTAAAATTGTATTATATTGATTTGTTAGTATATAAATTATTTTATATATATAATTAATATATATATTATATATATGAAATTATATATGTATTTATATATATGTTTTATATTATATATATTATATATGTAATTTTTATTAGTATATTTTTTGATATATATGTATTTTTTATATTTTTGGTATATATGTTTAATGAAATATGTATATATATTTTTATATGAATTTAATTATATTATGTTATATATGAAATATATATATAATATATATATTTATAATATATTTTAAAAATATATATATAAAAATAGTTATATACGTATATATATGTATGAAATTGTTGTATATATATTAATTTTGTATAATATGTATATTATGGTGTATAATAAATTATATATAATTAAAATATATGATTATATATGATAAATGTATAATATACATAATATAAATTAATAAAATTAATATACAATATATATATATAATATAATATGTATATAATGATATATATGTATATATATGTATTATATATATATAAATATAAAAAATAATATAATAATTTTTTTTTTTTATGTTTAGATTATACACACCCAAAATAGATATACATCCCTGCACATATATGCAAATTCTTAAGAAATAGAACACAACCATATCAAGAAAGGAACAATAAATCATGTTTCATGTCATACTAGACTCCTTACCAGATGATAAGACCAAAATGGAAGTGCATACATGCCTTATGTCCATATGTTTAATATTTAAACTGGGTATTCAGGATTTATTTTTTCATCAGTAACATTTTGTAGACTTGGTATTCTCTGTTGAATCAACTTTTAACTTTAGTATTTCTTTCCCCAACTTCTTTCGTAGTGTTGTTATATATAGCGCAAGTAGATATATTTATAGTATGTATAAATACTGTATTGCAGTACAATGCATTATCCTCTATTATGTTATAATCTTTGATATTTGAAATTTAATTATCAGCATTGGCTGGAAATTTTGTTCTTGGAAATATTTTGAAATATATTTTGCAGAAAGTAATTTTGGAAAGATTTTATACACATGGGCACATACACATAAACATATGCAATATAGGCATATGCATAGTAACATTTACATGCATAAACAGAATCACATAATTTTCACACTGATAAGCACCACATGTTATCATTATTCTATTATTGTTATTATTATTATTATCATTTTTATTATATGGTTATGCAGCCTATTTTATTTTTGAGCATTATCATGTCCTAAATTTTTTTTTAGATCATTTAATTAACCAGAAAATTGATTAGAACACAGTAGAATCTTCATGGTCATTAACTCCATACAATATATACAGTGTACATGAAAATTATATTATAATTTTTTTTATTTGATAATGTTATCAGGCTATATTCTTGGCTTGCATAGTAATTAGGCTCTTTTTTTTTTTTTTTTTTTTTTGTGGTTGTGTGTGTGTGTGTGTGTGTGTGTGTGTGTGTTTGCGAGGCATTGTATAGTGTTTATACAATCAAATAAAAGCATATATTGTATAACGAGTTTTTATAATCCTTTACACTTAATTGTATTCTATCTCTGGTACCGCGAAGAGGAGCAGAAATTTTTATGGTCATTAGCAGACCTGTTGACATATTATTATTGATTTTGACAGTTCAGTCATTAGGAGAGACGGTTTCCCTCGTCTGTAACAGAATCAATTCTCGATTCGGTACAAGTTTTAAAACATGGTGAATATTGCGTCTGTGGATGGGAGGAGGAGCCGCGGGTGCGTCATCTGTAGCACCCGCCTCCTGGTCCTGATTTCGGTTCCGGATATTGGTCATCTTTCTGTTATGACTGGTACTATCTTTGGACTGTAAGGTATTTATGTAGCCATCGCTAGCTACGGTCTGGTGGTTACCTCATGATCATTAACCTGCTTTCAATCTTGACAGGTGTGTGGTTACGCGGTGATCATTGATCTAGTCAACCTGCATGGAGGAGATCCTCGTCTGTACATCAATGGCTATGATTAATGATTTCGGATACGGGGTAATGATTAGTTAAACTTCAGTGGTCATCTTTTGTATGCTGATGCACCATTTCAACCGCAAGGTGTGTGCGTTAGCCATCGTTAGCTATGGGGCTATTGGTGTCTCGGATCATTAACCTGCCTTTCACTCTCGCCAAGGTTAGTGATCAGTCAATCTATGTCACCTGTACCTACTTGGGAGGGATACTCATCTGTATTTACCATCATGTTTCAATATTTATCTTATGATGCGTCATGTACGAACATAAAATGCATATGTGAAATTAGGTGAATGATTTCGGGTATTAGATTATGTTGTTGGACATTGGTTGCGGTTTGTGGTTTCGTCAAGGACCACTGATTACATCACGGGTCACTGCGACTTTCACATTCATGTACGTATGTGAAGGTGTTCGATGCCAACCTACATTATCCTGCTCTTCACTCTACGATAAGGTTGTGTGGTACGCTGTGATGCATTGATTCTATGTCACCGGTCACCTACATTGGAGGGGAGACTCGTTGCTAAGTACATATGTTTCATTATTTCTCTTAGGATGCGTCATATACGAACATAAAAATGCATATGTGAAAGAGGTTAATGATTTCCGGGTATTGATTATGTTGTTGTGTTGTGGACATGCGTTGCGGTTTGCCGGTTTCGTCAAGGTCACTGATTACGTCACCCCCCCCCCCCCCCCCCCGGTCACTGGCCGACTTTCACATTCATGTATTACATGAAGGTGTTCGATTTTGTCCACCTACATTATACTGATTTCACTCTCGATAATGTTGTGTGTTACGCCGGTGATCATAATCTATGTCACCGTCACCTGCATTTGGAGGGGATACTGGCTGTAAGTACATCATTTGTTGGCATTATTTCTCTTATGAGGCATCATGTACGCAACATAAAATGACATGTGAAAGTAGGTTAATGATTTTCCTGTTATTGATTATGTTGTTGTTGTGTGGACATTGGTTTGCGGGTTTGCGGTTTCGTCAAGGTCACTGATTACGTCACGGTCACTGGCCTACTTTCACATTCAATGTACGTACATGAAATGTGCAGCGTTCTGTCCATATTACAACTACTTATATGTATAACACATATACATATATATATGTATATGTATACACACATCT
>NC_051421.1:13419739-13428793 GCF_015228065.2 Penaeus monodon | reverse complement strand
TACATATAATAATAATTTAATCATATACATAATATAGACATATAAAATATAAAAGAATTATAATATATAAAAAATAATTATAATTCATAATAATAAATAAAATATATAATATAAGAATTAATATAATAATAATAATATAATCATATATTTTAAAAATAATAAAAATAATATAAAAATATATATATAACATATAAAACATATAAATACATAAATATAATATAATATACATATATAACAAACATAAAAAAAATAAACATATATATATAAAAATAAATACATATAAAAAATACAAATAACATAATATATATATATAATATATATATATAATTTTTATTATAATATAATATATCATATATAATATATAAAATTATAATATACATAATACATATATACATATATATATCATACATATTCATATATAAATACATACATACATACATACATACATACAACATACACAAAACACACACACCACACACCACACACACACACACACCCACACACACACACACACACACACACACACACACACACACACACACATATATATATATATATATATATATATATATATATATATTTATATTTGTATATATATAATTTTCTTTTTCTTTTCTTTCTTTCTTTGTTTATACACACACCCTTATGCATATATATATAAGCATATATAAGAAAAGATAAATAAAAACAAATAAATAAAAATCTAACAAAATCTAAATAATTCTACATGGACTTGGCAATAGCTTACAATGAGATGTGTTTGGTCAATGACTTTCATTAAAAACTCTGTTGACAGTGACAACAAAAGGAAAAAGTAAATGAACATTAATAGGACAGTGACATCAACAGTGACAATAAATAAATTAGAAAGTGTTACTAATTAATCATCAGATTACAGTAATGAGTATTACTTACAAAATATAAACTAATGTGCGTTGTTCAATTATATATCTTTTTCAATTAGGTACATTCTTGAAAAATGTCTACAACTTGGGGATGCTTTCATAAATGAGGAGTTTGTTTGTTTCCTTTCAAAGAAGTTACATCTTTTTAGACACAAGATAAAGTGATATGATAACCAGACCAGATACACCATAGAAAGAAATTATGAACAAGCCTAAGAGGCCATGGAGAGTTTAGGCCAAACAGAAACAAAGTGACTATCTGCCCAAAAGCTGTAAACCAGTTCACTTGAATTTCTTATAGCACTAAGAGAAGATGCAAGCAAGGAGTGCAAGTTCGGCCAGAAAAGCAAGCTGGCTCAGGATGTCCTGTTGAGGGGTGTAATAAGGCATTAGTAGGCATTCTCTTGAGAAGGAATAAAAAGTACATGATTCATGCTTCCTGAAAAAGCTGTGTTTATTTAAGGCTTCCAAAAGGCATATAGGTGAGAGAAAAGCCTTGAGGAAAGTGTTTTTTTCATCCAATTGGTGCTTTGTGCTCATCACTCAGTTTACATGAGGCCAGGTCTCCTACCATCTCATTTTTCGGCACCAACTGTTCAACAGTACTGCATCTGCAGTAGTTTGAAATTTCGGAAATATAAAATTTATTAACAAGGGTCCTCTTTTTCTTCTTAAAAATACTTAACAGTAAGTCTATACATGATCAAAAAGGTAATAAAATATTGGATCTTACAACGTTAACCTTTTGATGTCTTACTCTTCCCCTGCCTCTCACAAACTAGTAGTTCTTGCTAGTGGCCTGCAAGCAGCAAAGGTGTTAAATGAAAATGCCTGATCTCATATTCTATATCACAGTGGAGGCCAGATGTGTTACTTTGAAAAAAAAGATCTTTAAATAGCAATCAACTTTTCAAATTTGAAAATAGGTTACTAATTCATACTACAATAATGCCACACTAAAATCGCTTAAAACCTCTATGACCCACTGAAACAGTAACTATGTAACTGTCATAATAATGCCAAACCATAGACTTAGATTTGTCTCTGTCTTGTGCCTTCATGTTCTTAGTATGACAGAAATGGCAACCCCAAGAAAACAACATTTAAAAAAATATTGCTAGAAATGCATCAGACAAATTGTCGGGGTAAATCATTTTAATAGAACAAAACTTTAACAAACATTTCATATATATAAAAAAGGAATATCTCATTTTATACTTCCATTTCCAATGGACACATCTGGATTCCCTCACGATATATCTAGCAAGCTATCAGTAACTCTCTCCACTCCTGATTACTAGTACATTGATTCCTGCTATAACTGCTTTAGCTATTACATTGGAAAAACGTTCATGCACATTAATCTTAAAATAACTTCCTAATATATTTTTTCTTCACAACTTGGAGTATCTTTTGAACATATGTGAATACATTGCTACATTATTTTTCCTTTCAAATGATCTAGGGTAAATGCATTACTTATTTGTAAAAATACACATCTGTGTATCTGTTTTACCATATCTGAATCTATGATTATTAAGGGAAAAATAGATGTATATAATAAATAAATGCTCTGAGGTTACTGCACTTTACTAAGTTGTAAAATCATATCAAGGTGATGATATTGAGGTACTCTATACAAATCTTCGTATTGCAGTCAATAAAAATTAACTTGCTGAGTATCAATCATAGTTTCTAAGTTATCATAATAATGCTAATCTGAGAATAGATAATGAATATATCTATACATTGCATATACATTTCTTTCTAGTCGATATGATGAATGTTTGCTAACACGATATGAACTTAAGGTATTGAGATCAAGACATATTGCTTAACATTTAGGCAGATAAAAAAAAACAAAAAAAAAAACAGCAATCAGCAAAACAAGGGGAAAAAAATCATATTTTAAACAATAAACTTTAGAATAGTATAATGATGGAAAAAAAATAATAATAACAAGGTTCGCTTGAGTACGTATCAGTAACCCTCATAATCCAGACAAGGTATCTTGCCCCACTACTGCTGGTTACATGCTCATTCTGTTTGAATTATGTCTGGGAAGAGAGTAGGTACGAGAGAACTTAGGGGAGCTCTTTTGAGAACTTCCGAAGCACTGCTGGATGACGCCAGAGAAGAGGTCCTGTTAGTGGGAGGTAGCCCAAGGTTAGTGCACACTCATTCAGGTGTTACTGCAATCAAGTTTGTTAAAAGAAATTCTCTGAGCTACTGTGCACCCTCTATTCACTTCTCTCAAGTGCTGCAGTGGTTCCTAATCTTTACACTTTCATTCATTTGAAGAAAATACTGCACATCAATGCTGTAAATGGATCTTAGCCATGAAGCCTTGCTATTCAGTCATGCACCATTTAGACATTTCAGTGACACACACAATTATGGATATAATTACAAACACACAATCCACAAGGAAAAAAACTATCTACTTCATAAAATAAAGAACACATCTATACCTAGAAATGATATTCATAATCTGCAAGAGCTAAATGTAACTATATTTGAAGTTGCACTGTAACAAAACTATGACAAGAATTAACAAAATGTTTAAAAGTTCATCTGAACAGAAATGCTGACAAGAATGAATGAAAAAGACAGTATCTTTTTATATTTAGTTGCTGTGTAGACTATTGAAGAACACAAAAGTTCAATGAATGCTCCTATGAGCCTGAATTCCATAACCTATCATTCATTCCTCTTACATCAAGCAGGCAGATGCAAACTTTAACTAGCTTTATATTAAAGAGCAAAAGGAAGGAGACACTGCTTATTGTGATCATTTACCATGCAAGTAAGTTGCCTACAAAATGTGATTCTCTATTCCTAAGCAATAATGTCCGTAAAAATGTAATCTGAGGGAAGTGGGTACAAGTGTATGCCCATTAAATGTCCTTTTGACCCATCTAGTGATGATACCAAAGTAAACATTTGTGGAGTGTAAGAAAAGTGAAGTGGTGTCTTTGATGCTTATGAAAAGAAGGGGTTCTAGGGTTTTTGTGTTCAGCTGACTGCTTGAATAAAGAAGCTGGCATGAGTGATTCTGCGCTTCCTATGTTTGAAAAGGACAAAAGGAAAGTCAAAGTTGTGGAAGATAGAAGGACTCTTGAGACCTCAGGCTCAGTCTTAATCATTTTAATGGGATAGGCAAATTGCTTTTTAATACTTCGCCTAATTCATTTCAACTCAAGAGGATGGATAATGCTCTGTCTTTAGACTTGCCTTGAGGTCTCAGAAAAATCTTCATGCTATGTATTAAGATTTACAACCCTTGGACATATCCATAAATCTGGATCAAATCACATTCATATCTTTTGATATAGTATACAGTTCCTAAAGTCTTTACTCTATATATTTGCAATTTCAAGTAAAAACAATAAAAAATATAGATGTATCTATCAATATATGTATAAATGTGTTATACATATGTAAATTTGTGTATATATGTATGTGTGACATATATAAATATACAAACCCACACATACATATACAAATAAAGACATTTATAAACACTACACAATTCTACAGTTCCCAAAAATACACACATAAGACATCAATATCATGAAAATTTCAATAGACACTAATATCAGTAACCATTTATTAGATAAAAAATAAATTAAGAGTGAAAAAAAGCAGTCCCAAAAATCTTTTCATGGCCATATAAAAGGGACATTCATAAAATAAGGGTCTAAAAATTATTTTGTATAATAACGGGGGACCTTTTCACCCAAACGCTAAACCTGAATTTACTCCACATTACCTGTAAAAATGAACACGCCTCATATTCTCCCACTAAAAAATTGGGATCATCAACAAACAAATGAGCTAAAACTACTGTTTAATTTACTGCTGCTTGCCAGAGGTTTCTACTTTTCAATGCGTAAAGTGTAAAGCCACCAAAAACAGGAATTTCAAAAGAATAAAAATAATTACTTCCAAATTTTAGGATGATTCCTCTTATATGCTCAAGATCTCTAAGACTAGAACTAAAATTCCTTGACTAGAACTTTGGTTACAGTATCATAAAGAATGAAATAAACTTTGGGGAATCCCCAAACAACCTACTGCTGAAAAAATCATTCAAAAAATCAGTATCACCATTGGACTCCATCTAAGTCTATAAGCTTAAAAGACTGATTGCATCTTTACTTACATGAGACATGTATTTGGTGTAGGGGTTGACGAAAGAAGGAAAGGTAGGTAGTATGTCTTTTTTTCTGGTAATGGCTTTCTGCTTGTGCACTAAAACTGGAATTTTCCTTTTAACTTTACCATGCAACTCATTTTTAGAAAACCTATCCTCAAGAAAATGTAGGGCTTCCTTAACCATTGGATCCAGGTGATGTGAAAAGGCCATCCGGGAAAAAATTTGGCTGACAGCTGGGTGACAGGATTTTTACTGTAATGAAAATTTCCCCGAAGGACTGGGATGACTCTCTGTGAATGCACAAAGCTCATGGAGGAAGATTAGACTTGTTGGGCATTTAGGAAGGGACTCTTGCATATTTCCACCAGTAAATAAAAGTGAAATGTCTGTCCATTAGCCATGGCAGGCAAGTGCCGCTCCAGGGAGGACAATATCTCCATGCTCAGGATTCTTTTCCTCCCCACCATGACGAGCAACTTGCAGACTGCCTAGAGATAAATAGAGTTTGCTAAGGAAAACTGTATAACCATATTGATACAGCACATCAAATGACAAATACTGTCCTTGAAAAATGGAAAACACTTATGAAGAAAAAGAGATAATAACAATGCTAAGGGAGGCAAGAAGTTTTGATAGTGCACATGAGTGTTTGTGTGGCGAGGGCTACAAGCCACACACCTGGGAGATTTGCCACTCAAGCCTAATGCATGGATTTTGGTCCATGTGCAGGCCACAAGGCACCTGGATCCAAGGGTTAAGTGGAGAAAATCTACCTTGAATCTGCATGACCACTACAGTAACTGAAGAACAGAGTAAAATTTATTGAATATCTTTGAGGGGATGCTTAGAGACAGATGAAAATAGATTAAGAATCCTTACCTATGCACACCTGTGTTTTGAATTTAGCAAGACCACTTTTACAAAATTTAATATATTTTTACCTGTTTATAATTATGATAAAATTAAATCTGACCTATTTATAGTCACAACTGTTTTCTCATTTTTGTTGAGCACTGCGTCAAATTTCTGAAGGGTTTGGCATTGAGTTTTTCCTCCACAAAAAAATGATATTGTTTTTTGGCCATGGCTAGGTTCAATCTGAATGTGGCATTCAAGGGGTTAATGGTGAAAACGTGGGTAATCAAACACTAACACTATAATGGAGGGCTTATATGTCAACTGTGATTCAAAAACCTCTACAGAATAATCATCAGCAGGATATATTATGCTTACATCCTCCTGAGAAGAATAAAGTGAAGCTATATTCCCCAGGTAGGCAAAAAATAACTAGGAAGAAAGTAATCAAGTGAGAGCTGATTCTGGAGGCCCTTTTCCAGAAAGGTTTATTACAAACAAGTAACGTTTTTGTAAGAGAAAAGGGTAGAGAGAAAGAATGACAAATGGTCACTGTTTAAAATGGCTTCTTATCAATACTTTTACTTCATGACATCTGCAAAACATTAATAATCTTATAAATGTCTAAACCTTAAATAATCCTAAAGAAACAAACAAGCTAGCAGGGTAAAGCTGTTGCCCATTCACTAGAGAAAGGTTAAATGCTGAAGTTGTAACTCAACATCAAAAAAGTAGCTTGGCTTAAAAAGGGTGTTGCAAAAATATATCAAATAAATGGTTAAATGTGGATTAAATAAAAGCAAATTTTCAATGCAACAACCATGGCAACCTGATGATAATAAAACCAACAACAATGTATAAAAAGCCCCGCAGATTCAAAGGATACAGATTAACCCTATTTAGTAATCACATAAGTAACTGGCTTAAGCATTTGCTTATCAAAATAAGGATGTGACTGGGCTCATATCAAGACTTATAAAATTAAAAGCATTTTCTGATAAATAACAGATTTTCCTGCTGGCTGAAGGACATAAATGTATGCAGTATACAAAGAGAAGCCATACAGAAGAGCATGAGGGAGAAGAAAGGAAAAAAAAATAGAGAGAAAAAAAAAAAGCAATAAACATTTGAACATAACAATTACCTCTCTGATATTTCCATGATGAAAACTAACAGACAATAAACAAATACGTCTTACAATTTCAAATTTTTACTGCTAATTAAAAAAAATCTCTCTACATTTTAGCAAAATAAATGCTTTATAAAGATCCTTTCTTGTCAACTAAACATTGAAACACTGACCTCTGAGATAAGCAATACATTGACTGTATTATAAGCATATCCCTCCCAATGTCTCTTTATAGCTAGTAAAAGTTATGTGGATTTTCCCATCAAAATAACTCCCACAATTAGAAAATCAAGAGCGAGGAAAAGAAAGAAGATGAAGGGATAGAGAGAGAGAAATGTTACTATGCTTAAGCCAGATTAATAATCAATTACGTTTCCTTACTGGTTATCTTCCCGTCCTTAAACGAAGAAGGAATTGCCAAGCAAAAACTCGGTTTTAATCACGCAATTTCAACAAGCGCAAAAAACAGGGCCGATATCTTGTGAACAGAAGCATCAGCTTGATACATTACCTATGGTCAACTTACCTTTAACATGCAACTAATTGTAAATAAAATAAAAAAAAAGTATAAATTGGTCCAGTAGAAGAAGAGAAACTGTATTTTGAAAGATTTGATGATATTTAGTTTCAACTCGTGCTTCAAAGTGGGGATAGAAAAAATACTGAAAATAATAAACTATCATTGTCGACCAAAACACTATCTGAATAATAATAATAATGAATAAAAAAAATCTCCCAAAGAAAAGGAAAGAAAGAAAGAAAGAAAAAAAAAGTAAAATAAAAAAAAAGGATAAACAATGAACCTGATTCAAAAAGAGGCATTACTCACTCTTACTGAGGATTCTAAAGACTTCCGGGGGCAGTTCCTCCACGGTGTGTTATTGGCAGCTTCCCAGGCCTTCTTCTTTTCGCTCAAATCGTTCCCGTTCTTCTTCTAATTCTAAGGTATCTGACTCGAGCTTCTTGCGCATAGTCTCATTACGTTTTGTAGCTGTCGATCAGTTACAAAAAAGTCCTACTGCCCTTTGGGAAAATTTATCCTTTCTACTGTCACTCTTATCCTTCAAAATATTGATATTACAAAATTTACAAAGACTATTTCTCACCCTTTTCTAAAAAATGGAAAGCTGAAATCAATCAATCAATAATTACCCAATTAGAAAACCCGGGAAAAGAAAAGAAAAAAGAAAGCAAGAACGAAAGAGAGAAAGAAAGAAAATTGCACTTTACATACATCTTGCTCTAGCTCATTCAGTTTCCCATTTTCTCCTTTACCTTCATCTCGAAGACCTGTCCATCTCTGCCTCCATCTTCTTCATGCGGTTGGTGTGCTCCGTCTTTTTCCTCCTCCATCTGCGCCAGTGGGTTCCTAGAAGAAGTTGCAAATTATGCACTGATCACAACACACTTTCGGAACAAACAATTATATTATGAGAACCAACACTAAAAATTCAACATAATGCTATCAGAGATACATGCTAACTATTATAAGGCCTAAAACTAAAAATCTCATAGCTCACACATAAGAATGTTAATCGTGAAAGTTATCTTTGTCTTCCTGAAAGTCTGACTCAGCCTTGCTCTGTAATTTTAAATTGGCTGAAGTATCAAGTAACAAAAATAAGCTATGATTAAACTACTTATCAACATCAAAAGTCTAAAAATTCCTGGCTAATCTCTACAGCAATCACAGGATGCTTTATACAAGTTGCATTATTCATTATTAAGAAAAAAAAAATTAAACCTTTTTTTTTCTACAGATCCA
The DNA here is from genome assembly GCF_015228065.2 of Penaeus monodon. Classification (NCBI taxonomy): domain Eukaryota; kingdom Metazoa; phylum Arthropoda; class Malacostraca; order Decapoda; family Penaeidae; genus Penaeus; species Penaeus monodon. The sequence goes on along the minus strand of NC_051421.1, from coordinate 13,419,980 downwards.
AAGGCTAAAATTTGGGATGAGAATACTGAGACCCCTCAATTTGATTAAATGACATCTATGGTGACACAAGGTACTGGGGTAGTACTAAAAATCTCCAAGCTAACTCTCTCTGTTCTATTCAGGTTTTGGAAAAACATGATTTTATTCATTTCCCCTTTTTCCTGGCAGCCATTTTTCTCATGTCATTCACTCCACATACTCAACTCACTCTAACACAAACACAAACCCTTTTTTCCCCCCC
>NC_051421.1:13344773-13419639 GCF_015228065.2 Penaeus monodon | reverse complement strand
TCCATCTTTTTTTGAGTCTTATTTTAAGTCATATTATTTGGTGGTCCTGTTGCAGTGGGGCACCAGTCTTGTTTTGGGCTTTTTTTATGAAACTTTTCCTTTTTTGTTCCACAATGTAGTCTTTGGGTTTGCTGTTCTTTGTCTGGTAAAAACCACGTGTAAAATGTTTTGGGTGGTTTTGGGAACATGTTTGGTAAAACTAGATTATTTGTCTACAAAAATTCAAAAAATTTTACCTCTTTCATTTATTCTCCAAGGCCAAATTTTCCACAGGGTCATTTTTTTTGTCATTTTTTCCTACTTTGGCGTTTTAATCTCTTTTTAGGTTGTGTCTAAATATTTTGGGAAAAGTGTTAAAAAAAAAAAATTCCCATTTCTTCTCATTTGCAATTTTGGGTTTGGGTGCTACATTGTAAAATACAAATTTTTGGGTTTAAATGTTAAGGGTTAAAAAGAAAGAAAAATGTGCTAACTCAAGGCATTAGCACTATAGTTAATGTTGGGGAAGGGTGGTTATTGTGATTAGTTGTCTAAGCTGGGAAAAGGAATGGTGAGTAAAGGTTAGGGTCTTTGTGGTAAGGGTTTTTAAATTGATGAATTTTTTGCTTTGGGGAAAGAGAATAGGTTTTTAGCAAAAAGTGTGGATTCTGTAAGGATGCCCTGATAGGTTGGGAGGTCGGTGAAGGGGAGGATGGGTGGGGAAGAAAGGGGTAGGGGTTGTTTAAAAACGTGAGCTGAAAATGGATTGTGGGATGAAGGGGAAACATTACATAAGGAACAAAAGGGTGTTCAGTTGTGCATCAGATGGAGTGTGTCAGACGGGGGGGGGCCCAAATGCTAAGCGGGCGAGAGGGGTCCCCCAAACGTCTGTTCCGATAAAATGGATGACCGGGAGGAGATGATTGTTTTTACAATGTAATTTTTTAGGGGGGAGCTTGACCAAAAAAGATTCCCATCGTTATACAAAAGGGTTTTAAAAATTTGGGGGTATAATCCGTGGCTGGGATACGTGAGAAGCGTGGTTGGTATATGTAACAAGAGGCTTGGCGTGCTAGTGTATCTCCTGTTTCATTCCCGGGGGATTCCACATGGCGGGCACCCACAAAATTTGTTTGTTTTATGGCTGTGGACGGTAGAAAAACCATTCTGGACTTACAAAAAGGGATTTGGGGGTGTGTACTGATTTATAGATTTAAATGATTTAGGGGAGTCATAAAATTGTAAAGGGAAAGAGGAGAGTGAGTTATGTGTTTTAGAGAAAAAAAGGATGCAACTTTCGTAGAAAGGACACTGGTTCAGGAGGGGGGGAATATTTAATGTAGGGTTGGGAAATTACTGCAAAACCAGCCCCGGGAGGGGGTTTTGGAGCCATCTAATACGAAATACTAGAGGATGTGAGACATGGTCAAGGAAGGGGTGAAAAATATAGGAGGGATTTTGTTTTTGGGGGGTCGGGGAAAAAACAAAGAGAAAAAATATGGGGGTGAGGTATAAACCCTGGGGGGAAATAAGGGGACAAGAACGGAGGGTTTGGGATGAGGGAAAAGGGGAATGGAGAGGAGGCCTGCGAGTGGAGAGAGGATAGGTAACTGGAGTACTAAGGTGAAGTAGGATTGTGGGTGTTTTTTAGTGGGGGAATTTTTGTGGAATCGAACTAGCATGGGGAGAGAGAGAAGGGCACGACGTCGAATAGAGATGGTATGCCTGTTCAGTGACACTCTAAAACTGGGGGGGAGCAAAGGGGGCCCCTAGTGCAAAGCGAAGCCCAAAAGTGATGGATTGTTAAGTGGGAAAGGAGAGATTTGAGGCGAGGAGTAATATGGCATCCTAAAAGGGTGGAGAGGTCAAAGTAACATGAAGAGGAATTTTTTCGATCTGACCCCCATGAATAGGGAAAATTTTTTTTTTAAAAATTCGAAGGGGGGCGGAATCTGCAAAATATGGTCTCGCCAGGACAGTTTGAAGTCAAAAGACACCTAGGATTTGCCAGGGGAAGGGCTTTGGAGGGGAGTCCATATGGAAATGGGGTAGGGGTCCTACACGTGAGCGAGAGAAAAGGATGGAGAAAGATTTAGGGTAAAAAACGAAGCCTGGTTTGGGGCCCGGGGAAGATCTGATGGATTGCGATTAAAAAATTTGGTGGGATTTGGTATGGATGTGCCAAGGCAAAATTTTTAAATCATCCATATAATGATACCGGGCCCCGGGTGGAAAAATGGAAAATTCATTAACGCAAGGGAAAAAAGTGTACTGGCCACCCCTTTGTGGACCCCTTCGATTTGGGGAAAAGAAAATGATGGGGCAGGGAAATTTTTACCTGGAAAGTGCGTTGGGAAAAGGACTTTATAAACCCCTGTTTCCATATGCCTAGAGAGGAAAATTGTTGGGAAATGGTACCGCATTCTATCATATCTTTTTCTAGATAAAAAAATTTAGCTATACGATTCATGTCGTGCAAATGCAGATGTAATATGTCTCAAATGAAAAAAGGGGTTCAGCTGTGTTCTGGCACGGCAAAAACCCGAAGGGGGAAAGGAGAGAGAAGATTGTGAGATTCAAATCCCACATTAAGGGGAAGTTCACTTTCGCTCAATAGTTTGCAAAGCACTATTTGGTGCGAGGGGGCGATGTCTTGAGGAGGGTACTCATTTTTTGGGGTTTCGGGAAAGGGGAGGATAAGGTTTCTCCCCAATTAGAAGGAATTTCCTGTGTCCATAGTGTTGAAAATTTTTTTAAAAAGGATAAGGGGGAAGATGGAGTTCCCGGGAGCATAGGGTATGATCCGCAGGGCCTTCAGATGTTGCGGCACGTTGTAGGGCAGGAAAGAGTTCAGGGGAAAGAAAATGGGGCTTATGGGTCGGGAGGATGGGGTAAGGTAAGGGGGGTACGTTCTCGGGGTGTTTTAAATAAAGAGAAGGGGGAAAAAGGTGAAAACCACTACTGACCTGGCTGAATAATACCCATTCATTAGCGTTTGGGAGAGGTCAAAAATGAAAATTTTTTTTTTTTTTCGAATTGGGGGACGGGGCAGGATGGGGGGATGTTTGCCGATAGTTTAGGTTCGGCCCCAAACATTTGGATGATTGAGGTTTAAATTGTAAAACAAAATTTCGCCAGCTATTTGTTTTACTTTTCCCGGGATTGCCGACGGAGATAGGTAATGCTTTTTTAAAAGGGAAATAAGGGCTGATATTGTTTTGGGAGTCCTCTCTTGTAGCGGTAATTTTCCGGGCTGCACGTTTTAAGCGAAGTACTTTAGTGAAAATCAAAATTCCACCAGGGAAACCATTTGGGTTATGGTCTTGAGGTTCGGGGGGAACTGTATGTGCACTCTTAAGATGTATTTTGAAATCTGTTCTTTCTGAATAAGGTGAGGGGATGGGGGGTATGAATAGCAAGATGAAGTGAAGTATCCCATGGGCCCTCATCAAACCCCCAGCTGGGGATTTAGGGATTGTACGTATGAATGGAGAAAGGAAACTGGAAAGGGGTCATTTAAAGGGAAAGGGGTCTAAGACTGCCCAGGGGAAAATCTAAATGAAGAAAAGAGGAATAGAGAGAGGTAAATGCATGAAAAAATTGCGTGCTTTAAATCAAGTGTGGGGGGCGATCTAAATTTAGAATAGTAAGGTCCTGTGGAAAAACGCCTAGAGATGGGGTTTGGGGAGTTTGTGATAAAATACCCAAAGAGTGCAACTATGAAAAAGGTGGTTGAATTTGGGGAAATTAATTTTAAAAAGCAAAAGTAAATGGGGGGGGAAGGGGGGGAAAGGGAACTAAAATCACTGTGTCTAAGATAAGGGGATAGGGATAACTGTGAAAAGGGCTTTGGTTTGAAAGGGGGGGCTGGGGTGTTTTCTGATTGATAATATGGATGAGACAAAGGGAATGGGGGGAAGAGACAAATGATAATTGGGGTTGTTTTGGGGAGTGTGTAAGAAGGTCTCTTGAAGCATAAAATAATGGATTATAAGAGGAAATGATATGACAAAGGGTCAGGTCTGTGGGAGGGGAAAACCGCAAATTTCCCAATGAGGATATTTATACTTTAGGTATAAATTAGAGGTGTTGGAGAGTTTGGGGGGGAAGGGCAGCTAGGGGTGGGAAAAGACTGAAGGTCTGAGTGGGGGGGGGGGAGTTGGTTTTTTCTACTAAAGGGGTATTAGGAGATGGAGGGTCTGGGAAGGGGGATCTTTGATAAAGGGGATTCACGTGTGTACCCCAGGGGGGAGTAAAGGGATAGAGGGGATGGTGGGGGGTTAATGTGGGGGGGGTTGGGGTGGGGGGGGGTGGCTGGATGGGGGGGGGTAGGAGGATTGGGTGTAGGGGGGATTCGTTGGAGGAGGATGGATTCTGCAGTTTTTGGGAGTTGGAAGAGAGGATTTTGTAATTTTGGATTTTTTTTTTAGTGTCATTTTTCATGGGGTAATTTTGAATTTTTAATGTTTCTTCTGAGGGTTTGGGTTGGGGGGTTTTTGGGGGGATAAAGGTTTTTCTTGGGGGGGGGGGGGAAAAAGGAGGACTGGTGTCTCAGCTAGAAGCAAAGAAGGGTGTAGGTGATTGTGTGGTAGGGGAAGAGGGGTGGAACGTTTTTTCTGTCTTTTCGGTATGCGAGGGGGGAGGGGGGAAAGGTTTGGGGTTGTAGGGGTGTTGGAAATCTTAGTTGAGTTTGGAGTGTCGGGATTTAGGATGGCAAAAGATTTTTACTGAGGAAGGTGGGGGTAAAAGGGGGATTTTAGATGTAGGGGGGGTGGGTTAGGAGAATTGGTAGTGAGCGTATTACTGGAGAAAGGAGTAAAAGAAACCACGTCGACGTTTTCCCTTCGGGTTAAGGGTTAAAAGCAGATAAATGTGCTGACTCAAGGTCATGTGCACATTTAAATTTTTGGGGGGGTGGTTGAGTTGATTATTGCAAAGCGGGGAAAAGGGAAATTGGTGATAAAAGGGGTTTGGGTTTTGGGTGTGGTAAGGATTAGATTAGGAAAAGGGGTATTATGCTTTGAGGAAAGAAATAGGTTGTTAAAGCAAAAAATGTGGGTTTCTGTAATGGTCTGATAGGTTGGGAGGTCGGTAAAGGGGATAGTGGGGAAAGCAGGTAAGTAGGGACAAGACAAAAAGGGAAGGGGGGGAAAGGGACAAAAGATTTTTGGGGGGTTTGGGGTATTGGAGATGGAAAGAAAGCTCTTAAAGGGCATACTATATGGGTTACAAAAAGGGATTCCGTGTGTATCCATGGGGAGGGGAAAGGGGTAAGGGATGGAAAGGGGGGTTTAAGTGGGGGGGTTTTTGGGTGGGGGGGGATGAGCTGTGTTGGGGGGGGTAGGAGGTAGGGTGTGGGGGGGATTCGTTGGGAGGGGGATGGATTCAGCAGTTACTTGGAGTGGGGAAGGAGATTTTAAAGATTTGGGGGTTGAGTGTCATTTTCTTAAAGAAATCTTGTATTTTAAATTTTTTCTTCTGAGGATTGGGTTTGGGGGAGTTGGGGGAAAAAGGATTTCTTGTGGGGGGGGGAAGAGGGGACGGGTGTCTAAACATGGGGGAAAAGGGAAAGGTGGGGGGGTTTTTGTGGGGAGGGAAAAAAGGGGTGGACTTTGTTCTGTCTGTTGGGGTAGTGCGGGGGGAGGGGGGAAGGTGTTTGGGGTTTGTAGTGGGGGTTTGGGAGTATCTGTAGTAGAGATTGGGGTGCCCCCTGGTTTTGGGAATTGCAAAAGAGTTTGACTGGGGAAGAGGAGGTAGAAGGGGGGATTAGATGTGGGGTGGGGGGGTTTAGGAAATTGGTAGAATGAGCAGTATTAATGGAGTATGATAAAGAAAAACCCGTCGACGTGCTTCCTGTCGGGTTTCCCCACGTCTGTGAGTCCAAGTTTGAATCTGAGCGTTGCTACTCAGACTCAATCTTAGGGGGACACCCTATAAAATACTTTAGGGGGGCCGCCACGTTGGCACATGTGCTTTGATTGTTCAAGCATTAGATGGGGTATCCCCGGTTGGGCACATAGGGGCTCGGGCTGTGGAACGGAAATTTTTTTGGGCGGGTTCCTAGCCAAAAATTTTTGCACTGACGTGGAGGGTTGGTATGGAGAACAGGGAGGGTTTCCCTCCTCCTAGAAAACGAAAAGGGGAAGGTCTGTCTAGGGAAGGTAATTTTGGTATGTTAGGGGGTTTTTTTCGATCCTGGGGGGATGGTAGCTTGTACTGATGTTGCATCATATCTGTGAGACGGCAAGTAATTTTCTCCAAAATCTGCCCAATCTTTGTCATAGATTGGGAAATTTGCGGGGGAGATTAAAAACTTTTCCCGGGTGGAAAGTATTGAGGGTTGGATGGGTTCGCGAGGGGGTTACCATAAGGTCAGTTATTTTTTGTTAATGTATACCTTTGGTTTCGGATGTTACTGTGACAAGAGGGGACATTGGGGTCGGCTACAGAAAGAGATTTTTCCCTACTTTTTTTTGGAGAATTTTGGGAAGAAAAGGGTTGTCAAGTAGGGAGCGGGGGAGGGATCCAAAAAATTGGCCCCCTTTGGCTCGCTAAAGAGGTATTAAAGAGGGGTTAGAGATAGGGGTGTAAAAGGGCGGGGGCGTGCGAAGATGGATAGTGTTTTAGGAGGTAGTGTTATGGAGAGGGGGCAATAAGGCTGAAATATTAATAAGGGGGGAGGGGGTGGTTGATTTGGAGGTTGTGGGGTAAGGTTTGAAGTTGAGCTACTGGGAGAGGGGGAAATTTCCTTTAAAGGGGTTGATTTTTGGCTATGTCTATGGGCATTGATGAGGGGGAGTTATTGCATGTTCGGAGCCGTGGTCAAGGAGACCCCTGGGTCGGGAGTCGGGGGGTTTTTACTTCGTTGGGGCTTTTGTAAAGGGCAAGCCTCATTGCCCTAATAGGGGGAATAGTTTTCATTACTGGCCTGGAAACCTGGTTTATGTTGGGATAAAACATCCACCCCTCAGGCCCTTAGGGAAAGGGTGGGTAACTAATCAGGGGAATACCGTGCCATGGCTCCCTCGGCCGTTCGGGGACGATCAAGTCCCCTTTCACCCTTTCACACGGCCCCAACACCTTGGAAGGGGGGATACAAAAGGGTTTTTGGTGAAGGGACAAAAACAAAAGGGGAAGGAAAAAAACCCGAAAAATTAGTCGTGTCGAGGCTGAGCCCAATTTTGGGGATTCCCCATTTGGCCCCAGTCTCCGCCTCCTAACCCCCCCCACGACAACAAGGGGCGGGGTTTTGGGGGGGTCTAATTTATGAGGTTTTCTAGTACCGCTTTTAAAATGCGTCATTTATTGGGCTTACCCTTAGTGCTTTTTGCAGTTTTTTCGTGAGAATCATAGCAACTCCGTGATTTAAAATTTTCCCCTTTTTCTTTTCCAAAAAAAAACTGCTTGTTTTCTTTATTTTTGAAATTTCCTTTCTTTTCCATTGTCTCACTTATTCCTAGTATTTGAATTTTTTCTTCCTTTTCGTTCAGACTATTAATTTACCCACCCTTTTTCTTTTCCCTTAGTTCACTTTCCCGATTTTTAATGTGTTTTTTAATTTTGGGCATGTTTTCTTTACTTTTTTGTCTTCCAGATCATACTTAACATTGTCTCCTGTTGCCCCCCTGAAAAACGCGCCCCTTTTTAAACCCCCGCACGGGGGGATGTGGTAAATTTCATTTCTTATTTAATCATTTGGTGTAGAGGTTTGTCAGGGGAAAAAAAAAGTTTATGGAATCCCCCCGCTCCTTCTCCTCGCGTCTCCAAAAAACCAGGGGTAAATATCTCGCCGCTTTTAAAAAAGTTTCTTGTAAAACGCCAGGAATATTTTGGTGAAACGTAATCAGTAAACTGCGGGGTTTTTCACCCGAATCCCGCCCTGCTGCCGACAGCTTCACCGCAAACCCCGGTAAGGGGCTAAAAGGGTGCTATCCTTTTTCAAGGGGAACCCCAGGGGGCGTTTATTTTCTTACCCCGGGGAATATAATTTATATATATTTAATATATATATATTATATTATTTTTATAATATAATATATATATTTATATATATATATACATTTTACTATATATATATACTATATATAATACAATATTATATATACATATATAATACTAATATAAATTTTTTATAACATATATATTAAAATATATATTAATAATATATATACATTATATATCATATTATTAATTTTTTTTATATACATTATATAATTTAAAAATACATTATATTACATTAATTACATTATTTACAAAATTACTATATATAACATATATTACATATATAATCTATTATCATATATCATAATACTATATGTATATAATTTCAATATATACATATATACATTATGTGTATATAATAATATCATAATAAAAACATATTTTAAAAATGTATATATATGTATATATGTAAATATGTATATATGTAATATATATTATACATATACGTATATTTACAAATATATACATATATTAATATTAATATAAACTATAATACATTTATTTCATATCATATTATATACATATATATACATATTGTATATATATACATTATATTATTAATATATATAATATATGTATATTAATTTATTTAAGTATATGTATATTATAATCTATATCATTTTTCATATATACATATAATTTCATATATGTTATAATGTTTATATTATTAAAATATATATAAAAAATATTTATATTATTATATTTTATAATATAAAATATTGTATTATAGTATAATATGCATTATATTATTATATGATATATATATATGTATATATATGTAATATATATGTTATTATGTTTATTATGTTTAAAAATTTTTATAAAATTATATATAATGTATATTATCTAATATTTTTATTGTTAATAGCATATATTGTTATATATTGTTTTAAAAATGTTTTAAAATTTTTATATATTTATATTGTATTATATTATATATAAATTTATATATTTTATATTCGTATGTATAATATATTTTTATATTAAATTTTATTTTATTATTTATATAATTTTTTTATTATATATATTTTATATATATATATATTTTATCTATAATATTTTTTATTATAGGGTTATTATATTTAGGGAATTATTTCTATATTATATTATATTTTTTGTATATATATAAATATTTTAATTTTTTAATTTTATATAATATATATATATGATATTTATTTTTTTATTTTATATATATATATATATTTTTATTATATATTATTTTTTAAAATTTATTATATTACAAAATTTATATTTATTATAATCTATTTTCTATATTATTATATTATATATTATTTATTATGTATCTTTTATCTTTATATTTATATTTAATTTTTTATCTTTTTTTTTTTTAATTTTATATTTATATCTTATATTATTTCTATTTATTTTTTAATTTTTATCTCTATATTTGTTATATCTTATTTTATATTTCTATTTTATATATTTGTATTATATTATATTATATAATAATCTTTTTTTTATTATAATATATATTTAAACTATCTATTTATTATTATTATTATATATATATATATCTTTATTTCTATTTAATTTTTAAATTTCTATATTTTTTCTTTTTATTTATTATTATTTTATATTATATTTATATATATTTTTATTTTATGTTTATAATCTCTATTTATATTATTATCTATACTATATATTTTTCCCTTTTATAATCTATCATTTTTTTTTCTAAATTTTTTTTAAACATTCTATAAACTCCTTCTTATTTATTATATTATTTATTTTTATTATCCTATATCTTTTATATTATATATCTCATATGTATATTTTGGGTTTTTCTTTTAAAAATATTTATTAATTTATTTCTATTCTTATTATTTTTTTATTTATATTATATTATTTATTATATTTTATTTTATTCTTATTTATCTATCTTTTATTATTATATCTATTCTTTATTTTTTCTTTTTTTTTTCTATATATTTTTTATAAATTCTTTTTTTTATCTATTTTCTTATAATTTTTTTCTTTATATTTTTTTTTGTTTTCCTTTTTTCTCTCTCTCTTTTTTTCTTCTTTTCTTTTTATCTTTTTTTTTTTTTTTTTTTTTCTTCTCTCTCTTTCTCCTTTCTTCCTTTTTTGTTTTTTTCTCTTTTTCTTCTCTCCCTATCTTCTTTCTTCTTCTCTCTTTCTCTTTTCTCTCTTTTTCTTTTTCCTCTCCCTATTCCTCTCTCTGTTTTCTCCTTTTTTCTCTTCTCTTTTTTCTCTTTTCTTCCCTTCTTCTATTTCTAAAATTTTTCTTCTCCCTCTTCTTTTTTCCCATTTTCCTTTTTTTCTTATTTTATTCTTTTCCCTTTTCCTCTTCTCTATCTTTTTTTTTTTTCTTCTTCTCTTTTTCTTTCTTTTTCTTTCTTTCTTTTTTTATTTTTTTCTTTCCTTCTTTCTTCTCTCTCTTTTTTTCTTTTCTCTCTTTTTTAATCTTTCTTTTTTCTCTCTTTTCTTCCCCCTTCTTCTCCTTTCTCTATTCCTTTTTTCTTCTCTTTTTTGTTTATTACCTTCTTTTCTTTTTTGATTTTTTTTTCTTCCTATTCTTCTTCCTTCTTTAATTTTCCCCATTTTTTTTTTTTTTTTTTTATTTTTTCTCGCCCTTTTTTTTTTTTTTCTTATTTTGTCCTTCTTTTTTTCCCTCTCCTATTTTTTCTTTCCCTTTCTCTATTCTTCTTCTCTTTCTCCTCTCCCTTCTCCTTTTTTTTATCTCTCTAAATTTTTCTCTCCTCTTTTTTTTTGTTTTCTTTTTTTAATTACTTTTCCTTCCCCCTTTCTCTTCTTTCTTTTTTTTTTTTTTTCATTTTTTTTTTTTTCTTTTTTTTTTTCCTTTTATCCTTTTTTTTTTTATTCCTTTTTCTTTTTATTTTTTTCCCCATTTCTCTTTTTTTTCTTCTCTTTTTTTTTCATTTCCCTTTCCCTCATTTTTATTTTCTCTTCTCTATTTTCTTTTTTCCTTTTTTTTCCCCCCCTTTTTTTTCTTATTATCTCTTTTTCCCCCTTTCTTATTTTTCTCTATTTTCTCTTTCCCCTCTCTCTTTTTTTTTCTCTCCATTTTTTCCTTTTTTTATATCTTTGCTTTTCCCTTTTTTTTTCCTTTTTTCCCCCCAAAATTTTTTATTTTTTTTTTTTTTTTTTTTATTATTAATTAATTTATTTTTTTTTTTCTATATTTTCTCTCCTTTTTTTTTTTTTTTATCTTCTTTTTTTTCTTCTTTATTTTATTCTTCTTCCCTTTTTTTTCTCTCTCTTCTCTCTCTTTCTCTTTGTTTTTTACCCTTTTCATTTCTCTCTTTCCCTCTCCCCCTCTTATCCTCTTTTCTTTCTCTTTCTTTATATTTTTTACTCCCTCTCTTAATTATTTCCTCTCTCTCTCTTCTTTTCTCTTCCCTTACTTTCTCTTCCTCTCCCTCTCTCTTTCTCTCTCTCTCCCCTTTACCCTATTATATTTTTTCCTTTATTTTATATATCTCTCTTCCTCTTTTTTCTATTAAAAAATCTTTTATATCTTCCTTCATTCTTCTTTTTATCCTCTATTTTTCTATTATTTATCCTTTTTCTTATATCTTTTTTTTTCCCCCCTATTCCCCCCTTATTTCTTTTTTCATATTATTTTTCTTATCTTTATTTTTAGAAAATTTATATTTTTAAAATTTTTTCTTTTTCTTTTCCTTTTTATTATATTATCAATTTTCTTTATCTATATTCCATATATATATTATTTTTATAAATATTTATAATTTATATATATATATATAAAATAAATTTTTATATAATTTTATATCAATTATACTATATAAATTAAAATATATTAATATATTTTACTAATTATATATATAATTCATCTATATATATATATATTTATATATATATATAATATTATATATTTTATTTATTATATATATTTTAGATATTTATTTTATTTTATTTTTTATCTATTTTTTATTTTATCCCCTATTTTTATTATATACATATATATTTCATTTTATATTAATTTTTTTAATTATATATTTATATATATATTTTTCTACATATATATATATAATTTATATATTATATATTATACCCATTTTATTTTTTATATAATATTTTATTTTAAAAGATATTATTTTTTAATATTTATTATACATAATTTTTTTTTATTATATTTTTTATTAATATATCATTATATTTAAAAATATTTATTCTAATTTAATTTTATTAAATTTTTTTATATCATATATTTTAAAAATTACAAAATTTTTACTTATTTTTTAATTTTTCCTTATTTTTTTTTCTTTTTGTTAAAATTTTTTTTTTTTTTTTTTTAATTTTGTAATTTTTTTTTTTTTTTTTTTTCTTTTTTTTTTTTAAAATTGTTTTTTTTTTTTTTTTTAAAGTTTTCCCCTTTAATACTATTATCCCCCTAGTTTTAAATTTTTCCCAATATATTTTAATATTTTTTTTTTTAAAATTTAAAATAATTTTTATTTAAATTTAATTTTTTTAAAAAATTTTATTTTTTGGTTTAAAAAAAAGGGGGTTTTTAATTTTTTAATAATCTAAATTTAAAATATTCAAAACAATTTTCCCTTTTTTACCCTTAGTTGGGGAAAAAGTAATTTTAAAACCAAATAGAAAATTCCTGTTAAATTAATGGATTAAAAAAAATGGGGTTTAAATTTTTTCTTTTGAAAAAATTTACAAGTGAAAAAGAAAATTAAATTTTCAAAATTTTAAAAAAAAAAAAAAAAAAAAAAAAAAAAAAAAAAAAAAAAAAAAAAAAAAAAAAAAAAAAAAAAAAAAAAAAAAAAAAAAAAAACCCGTTTCCTTTTTTCAAAAAGGGGGGGGTTTTTTTTTTCAGGGGCCCAAAAAAGACCCCCCCAAAAAATGCAAAGACAAAGGGGAAAAAATTTAAAAGAAAACAGTATATATGTTATTATATGTATATATAAAAATTATATATATATGGGTATATATATACATATATATATGTATATATAGTATATATAATGCATATATATGTTGGTATATATATATATATATTATATTATATATAAAACTTATATATCTATGTCTATCTATATGTATATATATATAATGTATATAAAGGTATCTATATATGTATATATATGTAATATATATATTTATATATATATATATATATATATGTCTATATTCTATATATATATCTATATATAGATATAATATATATATATATATATATAATTGATGTATATATTATAGGTATTATATAGTTGGGGGTATATATCTGGGGGTATGCCCTGGGTAAGAAATTAAAACGCACACTGGGTTTCCCTTGAACAAGGCTAGCCCCCTATTAGCTTCCCATACCAGGTTGCTGTGAGCTGTCGCAGCAGGGCAGGTGGTATCTGGTGAAAACACCGTGCCAGTTCTACTGATTAACTGGTGTGTTGACCATGATATTATGTCTGGCGTATTACAATGTAACTGGTTTTTTAAGCCTGCAGAGATAGTTACTCCTGGTTAGTTGGAGACTGCGAGTTGAGAAGGAGCCTGGGGGAATTCCACTCAACTTTTCTGTGTGTTCTCCCTGACAAACCTCTCCATGATTAAAGACGAAATGCTATAATTCCTACCACATCGCCCGTGTGCGCGTGGTGTTATCAAGGGGCGCGTTATTCGTGGGCAACCAGGCGACAATGTTAAGTATGCATCGGAAGACAAGAAGATAAGAAAAACATGTCCAATTAAGAAAACCCCATTAAAAATCGACGTGGAACGTAAGGAAAATGAAAGGATGGTAATTACATACTGTCTGTACGAATTGGATAGATACAACATTCAAATACTAGGATAAGTGAGACCAATTGGAAAGTAATGGAAGTTTCAAAACTAAAGAAAACAAGACAGTTCTTTTTTTCTGGAAAAGAAGAAGGAAAGATAGTCACGGAGTTGCTATGATTCTACACGAAAAACGCAAATCACTAATTGGGTACAGCCAATAAATGAATCGCTTTTAAAAAGTCGCATACAGCAAAACCTCTAACAATTAGTACCCCCCAATCCCTTGCCGTTGTTGTCGGGGGGCTTAGGAGGCGGAGAACTGGGACCCAATGATGGGGACTCCCCAACCTTGACTCAGCCCTCGATCACGACTATTTTGCGTGGTCTTTTTTTCCTTCCCACTTTTCGTTTCTGTCCCTTTCACCAAACCCCTTCTGCTATCCACCTCCTAAGGTTGTGAGGCCGTGGTGAAAGATTAAAGGCTGACTTTGTATCATTCCTGACGGCCTGAGGGAATCCATGGGCACGGTATTCCCCTGATTTAGTTGACCTAGCCCTTACCCCTCAAGGGACCCTGAGGGTGGACTGTTTTTATCCCCACATAATCCCGCTTACGCATGGCCAGTAATGAAACCTATTTCCCACTATTATGGGCAATGAGGCTTGCCCCTTTATCAAATAGCCCCAACGAAGTAAACCCACCGACTCCCTGACCCAGGCTCTCCTTTGACCACGGCTCCGAACACTTCAATAACTACCCCCTCTCAATGCCTACTAGTAAGTACTCCAACAATCAACCCTTAAGGACCATTTCCACTCTCCAGTATGCTCAACTTCAACACCTCTGACCCCACAACCTCCAACATCAACCACCCCACCTCCTTATTAATACCTACAGCCTTTTGCCCACCTCTCCATAATCACTACCTCCCTCAACACTACTCATCTTCGTCACGCCCCCGCCCTTCTACTACCCCTATTACTCTACATCATCTTGATACTCTCTTAGCGCAGCCAAATGGGACCAATTTTCGTGATCCCTCCCACAGCTCCCTACTCTGACAAACACCTTCTCGTCAACAATGTCTCCAAAACAAGTAGGTAAGTCTCTTTCTGTATCAGACCCACTGCTCCCGTCTTGTCACAGTTAACATCCGAAACCAAGCTATAGCATTACAAAACTAACGACCCTATATGGTAACCCATCCTTGCCGAACCCCTCCACCCTCAATACTTGCACCGAGAACGTTTCAATCTCCCAGCAAATTGCCCAATCTATGACAAAGATTGTCAGAATTGTGGAGAAGATCTACGTGCCTGTCCAACAGACGATGGATGCAACATCAGTACATGCTACTCCATTCCCCCCAGAGGTCCATCGAAAGAACCCACTAACTATCCATTACCTTCCGTAGACATGACCTTCCCTTTAACGTTTACATAGGAGGCAAATCCCGCCCCTGTTCGTCCATACCAACCTCCTCCACGTCAGTGCCAAATTGTTGGCGTCTAGGACACCCAGCCAAACATTGCCGTTCCACAGCCAGATGCCCACTATGTTGCCCAACCTGGCCATACCTATCTAACTGCCTCTGCACAATCACGCCCATTGGCCAACTGTGGCGGCCCCCTAATGATTTTATAGGGCTTTCCACCTACAGATTTGAGTCTGAGTAGTCAAACGCTCGATTTCAAACTTGGACTCACATACGTGAAGCAGACATGAGCACGTCGACGTGGTTCTCTCTTACCTTTCCCTTACATTACTCCATTAATACTGCTCATTCTACCAATTCTCCTAAACCCACCCACCCCATCTAACTCCCTCCCGAATTCTACCTCCTACCTCCTCATCAAACTCTTTTGCCATCCTAAATCCAGACACCCCAATCTCTACTACAGATACTCATCACCACCTACAACCCCACACTCCCTCTCCCTCCTCGCACTACCCGTAACAGACAGAACAAACGCTCACCCCTTCTTCCCCTACCACACATCACTCCACCTCCTTTGGCCCTATGCTTGAGACACCCCCACACCCCACACCATCCTCTCTCCCCCCCTCACAGTAAATCCTTTATCCCCCTAAACTCCCCACCACACTCCTCAATAAACTATTGAAATATTCAAGGTATTTCTTAATGAAAACTGCCACTCAACCTCCAATCTTAAAACTGGCTCCTTCCACCAACTCAAGTAACTGCTGATCATCCTCTCCTCCTAACGATTCCCCCCTACACCCTATCCTCCTACCCCTCCCAACACAGCTCAGCCCCCGACTCCCAACCCCGCCCACATTACCCTCCTACCATCCCCTCTATCCTCTTCCACTCCTACGTGTAATACACCTTGATCCTTTATGTACCCATATATTGTAATGCCTTCACAGCCTTTCTTACACATCTCCAATACCAATCCCATAATCATTTTGTCTCTTCCCCACATTCCCCTTTTATGTCTTTTCCATACTTACTCTGCTTCCCCCACCTATCCTCCCTTCACTCGACCTCCCAACCTATCAGACCTCATTACAGAATCCCACACTTTCTGCTTCAACAACCTATTCTCTTTCCTCAAACGAATACATATACTTCATCTAATCTAACTCCTTACCACACCCAACCCTAACCTTTCACTCACCAATTCCTTTGCCCAGCTTAGACAACTAATACACTAACCAACCACCTTCCTAACTTAACTAAGTGCTCTGCCCTTAGATGTCTAGCACATTTATCTTGCTTTTAACCATTAACCAAACAGGAAGCACGTCGCGTGGTTTCTACTCTTACTCTTACTCCAGTATACTGTCATTCACCATTCTCCTAAACCCAACCCCCCTACATCGTATCCCGCTCTTCTACCTCCTACCTTCCTAGTCAAACTCTTTTGCCATCCTAATCCAGACACTCCAAGCTCACTACAGATTCTCCATCACCACTACACCCAACACCTCCCTCTCCCTCCTCGCACTACCCGTAACAGACAGACAACGTTACACCCCTCTTCCCTACCACACAATCCCTACACCTTCCTTTGCTCTATGCTTGAGACACCAGTCCTTCTCTTCCCCCCCTCACAAGAAATCCTTTATCCCCCAAAACTCCCCACCAACTCCTCAGAGAAATCATTCAAAATATCAAGAATTCCTCATGAAACTGACACTCAACATCCAAAATCTACACTCCTGCTCCTTCCACACTCCTAAGGTAACTGCAATATCCATCTCTCCTCCTAACGATATCCCCCCTACACCCATCCTCCGACCCCCTCCCATCACAGCTCATCCCCCCGCCCCAACCCGCCCCATTAACCCTCCACCATCCCCTCTATCCCTTTCACTCCTCCCTGGATACCACGTGAATCCCTAGATCACAAGTATCCCTTAATCAGCCCCTCCATTCTCCTACTACCTTCTTAGTAGAACACCAACTCCCCACCCTCTCCCATCTCAGACCTCTCATTCCTTATCCACCCCTCCCTCTAGCTGCTTCCCCTCAACTCTCCAACACCTACTTTACATTCTCTATCACTAAGTATAATATCCTTCATTGGATATTCGCGGGGGGGGACGCTCCCACAGACCTGACCTTCGCATATCATTTCCTCTTATAATCCACTATTGTATGCCTTCAAAGAGACCTTTCTTACACATCCTCCAATACCAATCCCCAATTATCATTTTGGTCTCTTCCCCACATTCCCCTTTATGTCTCATCCTACTGATTCAATCAAAAACACCTTATGTCACACCTCCCTTCAAACCAATGTCCCTTGCACAGTTATCCGTACCTCTTCATCGTTAGGATTCACAGTGTTTCAGGTCCTACTTCTCCCCTTCCCACCCATTGACTTTGTTGCTTTTGAAAATCTAATTTCCCAACTTCAACCACCTTTCCTCATAGTTTGCACTCTTTGGGTGGATTCTATCACAACTCCGAAGCGATCTCTAGAGCGCTTCCTCTCCACAGCGTGACCTTACTATTACTAAATTCAGATCGCCCACAAACTTGCTCACCACGCAATCTTTTTCTGCTTGACCTCTCTCTATGCTCCTCTTCTCTTCATTTAGATTTTCCACTGTCCGTCTTAGACACTTTTCCCCTATGTGACCACTTCCATTCTCCTTTCTCCTACTTCATACGTACCAATCCCTAACCTCCCCACGCTGTGGTTTGATATGAGCCGACTGGCATACTTCACTTCCTCTCTGCTATGCATACCCTCCATCTCCCTCACATCTATTTCAGAAATGTCAGTATTTCACAATACGTCTTAAGAGCTGCACAGCAGCTATCCTACGAACCTCGAAGACCATATACCTCCAATGTTGTTCCATGGGTGGAATTCGATTGCACTGAAAGTACTTCGCTAAACGTGCAGCCTGGAATCAGTTATACCGCTACAAGATGGTACTCCAAATCACTATCACCCTTCTCTCCTTTAAAGAGCATCTACCTATCTCCGTCGTGCAAGTCTCGGAAGAGTAAAACAAATAGCCTGGCGAAAATTATGTTTCATCAATTACATCTCTACATCTATCTCAAATGTTTTGGCGAGATCCATAAACTATCAGGCAAACATCCTCCCCATCTGCCCTGTCCTCCATATTCGAAACTCCCTCATTTCTGATCCTCTCCAATCGCTAATGAACTGGGTGAATTATTTTCAGCAGAGTCATGTAGTGTTTCTCACCTTTCTCCACACTTCTCTTCTATTAGACCACCTGAGAACGTACCCATTACCTTCACCCATCCTCCGCTGAGTCCTTAATGCCCCATTTTCTTCCTCTGAACTCTTTCCTGCCCTACAATCGTGCCGCACACCATGAAGCCCTGACGGTATTCACTACCGTATGCTCCGGCACTCCCATCTGCCTCCTTATCCTTCCTATTAAAATTTACACCAAATATGGACATCAGGAATTTCCCTTCTAATTGGCGAGAGCTCTTATCCTGCCCTTCCGGAAACCCATAATCGAGTACCCTCCCTCAAGACTATCGCCCCATCGCACCACTAGCTGCTTGTGCAAAACTATTAGAGCGACAGTGAACTTCCCTAATGTGGTATCTTGATCCCACACTCTTCTCTCTCCTTCACCAGTCGGTTTTCGCCGTGCCAGAAGCCACAGCTGAACCCCTTGTTCATTTTGAGACATATATTACATCTGCATTTGCACGACATGAATCCGTAACTAGCTATAGTTTTTTTGATCTAGAAAAAAGCATATGATCGACATGGCGGTACATATTTCTCCAACAATTGTCCTCTCTAGGCATACTGGAAACATGGGTGTCTTCCATAAGTCCCTTCCTCTCCCAACGCCTTTCCAGGTCAAAATTGCTCTGCCACATCATCCTTTCTTTCTCAATCGAAGGTGTCCCACAGGCATGTGCTTCATACCACTTTATTCCTTCTTGCTGTTTGCTATTGTCTCAGTTTTTACCATCAGGAGCCCGGTCATCATTATATGTTGATTTAACCATCTATGCCTCCTGCACATCCTACCAAACGTGACGATCTCTACAATTTCTTTCAATCTGCAATCTCATCAGTATCTTCCTGGCCACAAACCATGGCTCCGCTTTTCTACTCCTAAATCTTCTCCATCCTTTTCTCTCGCTTCACGTGTGACCCCTACCCCACTTTCCTATATGGCACTCCCTCCAAAGCCATTCTCTGGCCAAATTCCTAGTGTCATTTTTGACGTCAACTGTCTGCGAGACCATTTCTGCAGATTCCGGCCGCCTTCGAATCTTAAAAACTCTATCCATATATCAATGGGGCTCAGATCGCAAACTCTCCATATTCATGTTACTTTGATCCTCTCCACTCTTGATTATGGAATGCCATATCTACTCCTCTGCCTCAACTTCTCACACCTACCAAAAACTGGTAAGATCACACACCACCCTGTTAAGACGATGGTTGTTCTACCTGCCTACACGCCATAAAACAATCAAATTTTGCTGGGTGCCCAGCCATGTTGTAATCCCCGGCAATGAACAAGCAGATACACTAGCACGCCACGCCGCTATGTCCACATCATACCAACCACGCTTCTCACGTATCCCAGCCACGGATTATTACCCACACTTTAAGACCTTCTTGTATAATCGATGGCAATCTTTTTGGTCAAGCCTCCGCACTAATAAATTACATTCTGTAAAACAATCAATCTCCCCCTGGTCAGCTCCATTTCATTGGAACAGACATTGGGAGACCGCTCTCGCCCGCTTACGCATTGGCCACACCCTTATGTTCCTTATGTAATGTTCCCTTTTCAATCCCACACATCCTATTTGTCATGCCCACGTTTTGAAACAACCCGTACCTCTGCTTTCCCCCACCTATCCTCCCTTCACCGACCTCCCAACCAATCAGACATCCTTACAGAATCCCACACTTTCTGCTTCAACAACCTATTCTCTTTCCTCAAACGCATACATATCCTTCATCTAATCTAACTCCTTACCACACCCGACCCTAACCCTTTCACTCACCAATTCCTTTGCCCAGCTTAGACAACTAATCACTAACTCAACCACCCTTCCCTAACATTAACTATAGTGCTACATGACCTTAGATGTCTAGCAAATTTATCTTGCTTTTAACCATTAACCATTAACCATGTACTTTATGGGGGTTGAATTTGAGTCTGAGGTGGCAATTATCAGATTCAGACTTGGTCTCATTCTATGTAAAGCCAAACAGGAAGGACGTCAATGAGGTTTTTCTCTTACTCCCTACTACAGTAATGTAGTTCGCTCAGCCCCCCCCCTCCAAAAAAAAAAAATGTTCCTACACCCTCCCCTATAACTATCCCTCCTCCAACTTCCCCACTTTTGCCTCCTACCTCCCCCAGTCAAATTCTTTTGTCATTCTAAATCCAGACACTCCAATCTCTACTGCAGCCCCAACACCTTCTCCCCCCCCCCCTTGTATTACCCGCATCAGACAGACTAAACATTCCACCCCTTCTCCTACCACACACTCGCCTCCACCTACCTCTGCCTCTACTCCACAGACACCAGTCTCCTCTTCCCCCCTCATAAGAAGACCTTTGTCTCAGAAAACTCCCCAACCAACTCATTTACAGAAACTTTTGAAGATATTCAAAATTATCTACTCGACACCGAAACCCTTCGTCCACCCTCAAATTCCACAACTCGCTGCCCCCTCCACACTCAAAGTGACTGCCGATATCCATCCTCCTCCTACTCATATTCCCCCTACACCCCTTCCTCCTACTCCCTCCCAACACACCCATCCCCCCTAGCTCCAGCTCCACCTACATTAAGCCTCCCTTCATCCCCTCTATCCCTTCCACTCCCTCCTGGATACTCACGGAAATCCCTTATGTCACAACTATGCCCTTCCCCAGATCCTACACCTCCTGATACCCCTCCTTATACAACACCTCCCCCTCTTATTCGTTATTTCACTCCCTAGCTCCTTCCCCTTCAAATTCTACAACGCACACTGTAACGGTATCACTCATAGATCAACTAAAGTATAACTCTCCTTCATTGGAATATTCGTGGTTTCCGTTCCCACAGCCCCGACCTTCGTCATACCCTTTCTTCATATACCCCATCCGTTATCTGCCTCCAGGAGACTTTTCGTACACATCCTCCTGTACCAATCCCCAACTCCCATTTTGTCTCTTCTTCACACTCCCTTTATGTCTCGTCTATACTTATCCATCTGAAAACACCTTATGTAATACCTCCCTTCCAAACCACACTGTCCCGTACACAATTACTCGTATCTTTCTTCGCCTTTGGATCACAGTTATATCAGTCTTCTTCTCCCCCTTCCCACCCCATTGACTTTGTTGCCTTTAAAAATCTAATTTCCCAACTTGAGCCACTTTTCCTCATAGTTGATGATTTTAACTGCCGCCACACTCTTTGGAGTGATTCTATCACCATCTCCCGTGACCGATCCCTAGAACCATTCTCTCCACAACTGACATCATTATTATTAGTTCAGATCGCCCCACACGCAATCTTTTTCGAGCTTGGACCTCTCTCTATACTTCCCTTCTCTCCTTTTAGATTTCCATTGGTCAGTTCTAGACCACTTTCCAGTCCTCCTTTCTCCTACTTCATATGTACCTCTTCCTAACCCCCCACTCTGGTGCTTTGGTAGAGTCGACTGGCGTACATTCACTTCACTCTCTATTATTCCTCCCTCCATCCCCCTTCTCGTCCATTTCAGATTTGATGTAATATTCCACAACTACGCTCCTAAGAGCTGCCTTCACAGCCATTCCTCGAACCTCAAGACCTTATACCTACAAATGTGTTCCATGGTGGAATTCCAACTGCACCAAAACGCTTCGCTCAAAATGTGCAACCTGGAACAGTTACCGCTACAAAAGAGGCACTTCTAATCAACCATCAGCCCTTATCTCCTTTAAAAGAGCATCCGTCTATCTTCGTCTTACAATCTTGAACAGTAAAACAAATATCTGGCGAAATTTTGTTTCTTCAATTACATCTACATCTATCTCAACTGTTTGGCGCCGGATCCATAAACTATCAGGCAAACTTTCCCCCCTCCCCCATCCAGCTCCCGTCCTTCATATTTGAGACACTCTCATCTCTGATCCTCTCCAAGTCGCTAATGAACTAGACGACTATTTCAGCCAGGTCAGTTGTGATTCTCACCTTTCTCCACACTTCTCTTCTATTAAGACCATCATGGAACGCACCCCCATCATCTTCACCCTATCCTCTGCTGAGTCCTATAATGCTCCCTTTTTCTTACTCTGAATTCAATCTTGCCTTATAGTCATACTGCGACACTCATGAAGGCCCTGACGGTATTCACTGCCGTATGCTGCGACACCTTCCATCTTCCTCTCTATCCTTCCTACTATTTTCAACCTCATATGGACGTCAGGAAATTTTCCTTCTCATTTGCGAGAAGCCTCTATCCTCCCCTTCTTGAACTCAATAAATCGGGTACCCTTCCTCAAGATTACCGCCCTATCACTCTAACTAGCTGCTTGTGCAATCTACTAGAACGAATGGTTGGTTAACTTCTGCTTAAGGTGGTATCTTGAGTCTCAGAATCTTCTCTCTCCTTCCTAGTTTGGTTTCCGCTGCGCCTTAAGTGCAGCTGACCTCCTTGCTCATTTCGTGATTACATCTACAGCTGCACGCTATAAATCCGTAATAGCCATATTATTTGACCTAGAAAAAACATATAATACTACATGGTGGTACCATATTCTCCAACAATTGTCCTCCCTAGTCTTTTCTCTCCAAGTACTTTCCAGGTCAAAATTACCTCTTCCACATCTTCATCCTTTCCTCAATTTGAAGGCATCCCAGAAGGCAGTGTCTGCTTAGCACCACTTTATTCCTTCTTGTTGTTAATGACATTGACTCAATTTTACCAACAGGAGCCCGATCATCACTATAAGTTGATGATTAACCATCTTCGCATCTGACACATCCATGCCAAATCTCTTTTCTACCTCCAAATCTTTCTCCATCTTTTTCTCTTGGGCACGTGTAGGTCCCCAACCTCCACTCCTCTTATATGGCGTTCCACTCCAATACCGTTCCTCTGGCAAATTCCTTTGTGTTATTTTTTACTCCAAATTGTCGTGGCAAGACCATATATTTTATATTAAAAAAAGCTCGCCGCCGCCTCCAAATCTTACAAACTCTTTCCCAATATCCTGGGGCTCAGGTCGCAAAACTCTCCTCCATCTTCATGTTACCCTGATCCTCTCTACTGTCGATTTTGGATGCCATATCTACTCCTCTGCCTCAACCTCATCTTGATACAATCCACCACTGCGGTCTTCGCTTAGCCCTAGGTGCTTTCCATCTCTCTCTCGACGTCGTACCCTTCTCTCTCCGATGCTATGCTCGATTTCGCCAACTTCTCCTCACCAAGTTAACTATCCCACGATCCCTGCTTCCTACCTTTACTTCATCACGTTTACCTACTCCTTTGTCCATTAGCATGGATACGCTCCTCTCCCATTCCCCCTTTCCCCATCTCCGACCTCTTCCGTTTTCTGTCAATTCTGTTCCTCCATGGCTTATACCTTACCACCGTATTTGCTCCTCTGTTTTTCCTGACCCACCAAAATCAGATATCCCCCCGCTGTCCTTCTCACCCGTTTCCTTGACCATTCCATTCATACTCATGTTTACACTGATGGATCCAAATCCACCTCCGGTGCTGGTTTCGCAGTAACCTTTCAACACGGCTCTTTTGAAAATAGGAGAAGGAAAGGGGAAGAAGAAAAGACCGTAGGTGAGATCTTCAAAAGAGCCGTGGTGAAAGGATGAAAGGCTAACTTTGTGCCAGTCATGAACGGCCTCACTGAGCCACGGGCACGTACCCTCAGTCAAGTGCGGTGTACAGATATTACTTCATTTCAATTTTTCGTTAATTTGCATATGATTTACAATGCCATATGGTTAATTGTTTAGCCCTTACCCCTCATGGGGATCCTGAGGGATGGACCTTTTATTTTCCCTAGGTATTCCAGGCTTACCATGGCCAGTAATGAAGATTTTGTACCCTTATTAGGAGCATTGAGGTTCGCCCCTTATATCAATTCGCGTCTCTCAATCTAACTCCTCTGGTTTACCGACCCTTGACTCTCCTTTGATTACGGCTCCGACCATTGCTCTATATGTGCTGTCAACATGATCCAATCCTAGTCATCTACCTAGTTTATAAATCAACCTTCAAGACACCCCTCCCTCACTCCCAATACCCTCCAAACCACCTCCTCCACAACCATTATTTTCTACCTCCTCCATTATTATAACTCCTCAACCTTACTGCCCTCACTCCCACAGTACTATCTCACTCCACACCACTCCCTCCTCCTTCCGTCCTCGCCCCTCTACAATTCCCACGTCTACGACGTCAACGTCGCGCTCTTTTGTCTCTAAGAGGCTATGCTCGTTTCCATCAATTTTCTCTCTCCAAAGAGAGAGAAATCCCTTCCTTATGCTTTCTCCTCCTTTCCACGTCTACCTACCCCTTTTCCTGTTCGTATGGACGCTCTGCTTTCCCATTCACCCATTCCTCATCTCTGATCCCTTCCTCTTTCTGCCCAAAGTTTCCCTCCCTGGCTAATACCTTCCTCCTGTAATTGCTCTTCTATTTCCTATGACCCACCCAAATCAAACATACCACCTTTTATCCTCCTCATGCACTTTCTTACACATATCTCTAGTCCCATGTTCCCCTCACCTTAAAAATGGTATTAACCTCTGAGCACTGTGCCGTTTCCGTAATAACTAACGTTTTACGACTGAACCTTTAAGCCCTGGTTCCATCGGGATATATATTCTTTTTTATAAACTGGAATGCTATATCTATTCAATTTCTTGATTTGTCTTCATTCAAATACCATTGCTATAAATCAATATTGTTGACATATGATATGAAGGCCTTAGTGTTTCAGTCTTCTAAAGCATGTTATAAGAATTTTTTTTTAGAAAAATTATCACTAAGGCTAAGCCATTAGACATTTTGAAGACTCAAATAGAGAAATCTTTCAATTGCGTGCACACCTATGACCTCTCAATATTTTAGCATTTCAGTTATAGTACGACCACTTTAAAATATGAAAGCTAGAAATTTTTAAATAAAGAACTATAAGCTGTTTTTATCACCCGATAATTTCTTTATAACACCTTCATAATTTTTTTTCCCAAACACGTTATTTCACCTACATGAAAACCTTTATGGGCCTCATTTTAAAAACCTGACTATATCATCCATCATCCCATATTCCAATTTAAGTAGGAGGAACATGTAATGGTTTGTTGACATCATTACACTGTATAATAGTTATGGTTACGAAGAAGAAAAAATCTACTGATTGTAACAGCGGTATATTCTAGCCTAGGGGGTATAGTTTAGACTAGCCTATTTTATATCCGGATGCATAAAGTAGGCTAGGCCCAATTATAGCCCAGGGGTTATTCTGGGCTAGCCCAGACTATAACCAGGTATATTCTGGGAGGGAGTTAATGTGGGCTGCTACACCGGGGGAGGAGCCTTCTGCAATGTCTTTTAGTAAAAGACTTTCTACAGAATATTTTCCTCCAACGGGGCATTTTATAAATTTCTATACAAGACTTTGGTATCCTTCGTGTCATAATATCAATAATCAGTGTTAGAGAATTTTTTTTCTTTCAAAAACGATGAAGTACTTGACGAGCGCGCAACCTCCAGTGCAAGCAGTAGGAGGAGACCCAAGCAGCAGCAACGGAGGGGCTTGCGTGAAGAGAAAAAAAATCTTTCGCTGAGAAATTTGCTATCAATAAAGAGTGGAAATTAAGTGTCTTCTTTGTTTTTTTCCCCCTTCACACACACACACACACACACACAAACCCACACGTAATTACACATGAATCGTAATTGTTATCATTATCGATTTTGTTAGCATTTTCAGCACTTGATCTGTCTACGGTCAAGTGACTGCAATGAGGCGTGTCATCATCATAATGATATTAATGCCAATGATAATAATAATAAACTTGATAATGATGATGATAACGGTTTATTGATTACGATGATGATAATAATAATCATGATAAGACTAATGATAATAACAATGATAACAGTAATAATATTAGTAATGTTGATAATAATAATAATCATTATATTATGATAATAATAATAATCATTATTATTATGATAATAAAAATAAAAATAAAATAAAAATGCAGAAAAAAATATACAAAAAATAAATAAGTAAATAAAAGAAAAAAAATAATAAAAAATAAAAAAAATAAAAATAAAAATAAAAATAAAAATAAAAATAAAAATAAAAAAAAAATAAAAATAAAAATAAAAATAAAAATAAAAATAAAAATAAAAATAAAAATAAAAATAAAAATAAAAATGAAAATGAAAATGAAAATGAAAATAATAAAAAATGAAAATGAAAAAAAAAATGAAAATGAAAATGAATAAAAAATAAAGAAAAATAAATATAAATATAATGAAAAAAAATGAAAATAAAAATGAAAATGGAAAAACATGGAAAAAATAGAAAAAATGTGGAAAAAAAAATAATGATAATAATAATGGTAATGATAATGATAACAATAATGATAATAATGATAATAATAATGATAATAATTATAATAAATAATAATAATTATTATTATTATAATGATAAATAATAATAATAATAATAATAATGACAGATATAAAAAAAAATCTGCATAACGCTAACAATAGCAATGACGATAGGCTGCCACCTCTCTCTCCCCCTTAGCCGTGTCTCTCGATTTCTCTTTTTGAAAGTACTCTTCTGAAATTCCAGTCTCGATCGGAATTTGGAGGAGGCGGATATATGGCAGCGTATTTTCTTTACAACATGGAAAGCAATG
This sequence comes from Penaeus monodon, assembly GCF_015228065.2. Classification (NCBI taxonomy): domain Eukaryota; kingdom Metazoa; phylum Arthropoda; class Malacostraca; order Decapoda; family Penaeidae; genus Penaeus; species Penaeus monodon. The sequence goes on along the minus strand of NC_051421.1, from coordinate 13,392,505 downwards.
ATTTCACTCAAGATTTTTTCTTATAGCTTAAAAAAAAAAAAACTTGCAATCAATCGCTCGTAGTTTAGCAAGAATTCGTAACATTGCGAAATTTCATGGCATATAGGGAACTAAGGCAAATAACTTGAGGTTAATGGTTGTATATGAAAGAACTGATCTCAGCCCAAAAAGGAAATTATTGGAATATTGAAGACACTGATGGTGCTAAACATGTATAATGTGAGTTTTTTTTATTTTTTTATTATTCATTAACAGTGATGGTAAAGCAAAATATTATGTGTGGAAAGATACGATTAGGCCTATTTATTTAGGATTTTTTTTTTTTTTTTATTAATGACCATGCCACCTTAATGCTATATATATATATATATATATATATATATATATATATATATATATATATATATATATATATATATATATATGTATATATACATATCATTTTAAAGTGCTATCAATATATGAACTAATCATATTGTTAAATTAATAGAGGTGTGGTTAATGTTATATTTTTACACTTCAAATCTAAAGTGCTATCAATATACGAATTGATCAAACTCGAGGTTATAAAATCGTTCCCAATATACATAAAACTTATCTAAAAGTAAATAAGTAAATTAATAAACATAAAGAGATAAGTAAGTAAAAAAGACAAGTAAGTAAGAATTTTTTAAAAGTAAATAAGTAAACTGATAAGTATAAAAAGATAAGAAAAAAAAAAAAAAAAAAAAAGAAAAAAAAAAAAAAAAAAAAAAAAAAAAAAAAAATAAAAAAAAAAAAATATATATATATATATATATATATATATATATATATATATATATATATATATATATATATATATATATATAATAAGTAAGGGAGAAAAAAATCACAGCAACAACGAATGCGCGTCATGTAAACAACAGAGCTCAGTCGGAATTGGTGTCTTGTGGTGAAATCTCACTGCTACGCTTTCTTGCAGGGTTTTGGCTTTCCTTTGTTCACTGAAGGCAACAAGGATGAGTTCTTCACACGCCGAAAAGGATCTGGATAACACTAATTGTAGTCGTGGTGTTTGGTTGGTGAAAGTAAGTCCTATGTATGTGTGTTTGGTGTAGGTTGGGTTTTCCTCTCTGTCGATTATCGTTTATCTTGCTTAATCATGAAAAGAGACCATCTGGTTTTGGATTTTTATAACGGTATCTAATTCTTAATAGTTCTAGTTTTAATAATTGTATTTGAAGGTTTTTTTAATTTTTTATTATTATTATTGCATATTCACACACAACGTGTTATGAGGATTTTGCCAACATCAAGTATATCTCTTTTAAACCATTTATTTATGCTTATGCAATATGGTAAGGGAGGTAATAAAGTTAATTATGAAGATAAGGTAAACTAGAGGAGGTAAGTGCGCTCTATATTAGGTATGGTTTTGGTTTGACACAGCCATATGATACAAGGTAAACTGTTCCTAAAAAAAAAAAAAATGGGATGCAGTGTTCCTTTGTTGTTTAATGTTATGCTGTTGTTTTTCATCACATTTAACTCATTGATGAGTAGCGTAAATTGTATTCCCCAAATGGCAAAGTTGATAAACTGCCATATTTCACCAAGACAGTTATGGTCTACAAGTCCAAAAGTTGCGCTATTGATAGTTCTTTCTCAAGCCATCATTGCAGCCTATGTAGTCTATGAGGATGTCTCTCGAATAAAATTTTTTCAACACGTATCAGTCTGAGAGCTTGCAAACCATAGTGATGATTATTGTCAAATATGGTAAAAGCTTAGTACTAATATTTGCAATAGAATGTGAAATGGAATTTATTTACCTTTGCCTGTACATCAGATATTTCAGAGGCTGTAGTGGTCACTTCATGCCACAGGGATTAAAATAATTGCCCATCCTACATGACTACGAATGCTTTTAACTTGATTTTGTTGTGTGCTGTGATGGCACACCAAATCCATCAGTTTTGGTTGTTTGCAATAGACAATGAACTTCAGCCAAATTGGTAATAATTTTATTTTTACTTTTTCATAACCATGTAGTACAAGGTAGAGTTTGTTTGTAATGGACAGAATGTCTGAAAATAAAACACTTCATCCATGATATTTCTTTTGCAATAAGAAAGATGTGCAACATGTAATACTTTGGTATATATGTATGAGAAAATTTAATAATATCATAAAGAATGGGAAAAAACAGATTCACTGTTACATGAAATAATCTGCACACGTAAAGAATAATGTCAGAAATTAAGAAAACAGGTCACGACAAATGCTGCATGGAGAGTAAGTCCACAGGTTTGGGTTGGGGTCCAGGGGCAAATCCATTGATAGGAAAATACTACAATCGGAAGGGTATCTGGGGGTAAAGCCCCCGGTGTTAGAAAGTCTTTAGTTCATATGGCAGTGTTTATGGAATTACTATAGCCAGGAATGGCTGGAGTAATTGAGCTTAATCTCAGAGTATTGCAGTCACTTCATAAATATTACCAGTATTTTCATTCATATCTTTTGCGAGCGTGGATAATTGAAAGAAGGAATAATGATTGCACGTTTGGATGACTGTATGAAACAAAAAAAAAAAATACAGAAACTTGCAGCAGGCACAAATGGTAACACCATGAATAATAGAAAAAAAACACAAAGGCCAAGTCAACTTGATGTACCAGAGCACCAGCTCTATCTTGCTGTACATACTGAGGTGCAGACATTGTTTGCTGGGGGATGTTTGGGGGGGCAGCCCCCCATCAACCATCCCCTTGGTCAGGTGAAGGGCAATCCCAGGCATGGCGCCTTAAATGTTTGAAAAAATTGTGACATGGAACTAGGGAATTATCAAGTTGATAGTAAGTTGGGGAACATGTAATACTTTGGTATATATATATATTTTTGTATTTTTTTTTTTAGTTCCTTGGCATCCCTGACAACTTCCCTTAGGAGTGCTAGGTTGTCACGAGTTCTTTGCCTTCGGAATTGTTTTTGCATATGTTCACTCTGTGATTGACTTTTTTAATATCGTCATTAAAGTACCAGGCATCTTTGTAACTCTTGGACCAAGGCAGAGTTTTAAGTATGGTCTGTGAGGCTGCTTGATTTATAGCATTGATAAATCTGGCTTCAAGCACTTCCACATTTTCACTCTGTGGGGATTCATTGTATCTAAAACACTGGGTCAAGGCATTCTGAAAGGCTTGGCAGTTGGCCTTGTCTGTTTTCCTTCTTGGATTTGGTTGTGGCATTTGCACACCATCTGATTCTCGCCTTCAAGCTGCAGTGGCCAAGGTGAAGTCTAGGACCCCTTCACTGACATGTGTTGGCTCTTGGATGAATAGAGCGATCTCGGGGAATGTCTCAAGCACATTGCCTATGCAACCGCTGCCCTGCAGGGAGCCGGGATGGGCTGGTGTGCATTGAAGTCTCCCCCTATGATCATTCAATCTTGTGCTGCAGTAGCACAGACCTGGCTGATGTCTAAGTTCCTACAGAATGGCCTGCTGTACACATTGTACAGCTTGAGAGGGCCCCCCATCAGGTGAATCTCAACAACAAGAGATTCAACATCATCTCCACAGTGCGGTGCATTGGCTATTGCACAGCAGGGGACTATTGCTTTGACCACGGTGATTTAGCCTCTTTTGCCAGCTGTGCTTGGCAGCATGAAGACATGATACCCTGAAAAGCGAACAGTCCCCTCTGTTAATGTCTCGTGGAGCATGACAATTTCAATGTTCACTATTGCGTGGAGGATGACATTTCTTGTATTGAAGTCATAGGTGATCCACTGTAGTATGCTTAGATTGTGTGTCATGATGTTGCTTGGTGTTAGTTACATCTGAGGCATCTTTATATTGGGATTCAGAGTCTGATATATCAGTCTGACAACTCCATTGTGAAGTCTGTTTTTGGGCTGTTTGTCAGACTATCCATGGGTCCACTGGGAGGTGGAGAGCCTTTGGTAGCTCTGACTTTTGTTAGCTTGGCTTTTCTCTTGTCAGGCTTTATCTGTGAGTCTTTTTCTTTGCTGGCTTTACCCAGTAAGGTTAGCCTGTTCTGGCACTGACTGCACAGATTCATCCTGCTTTGGCTCTGCCTGTGAGGGCATGGCCAGGGTTGGAGTAGGGAGGGGAGTCTCATCCTGGGTGAGGGTGGGGCTGGTTTGCTCTATCGAGCTTCCTCTCTTTCAGAACTGCAACAGTCTGGGTCATTTTCGTGATGGTGACCGTTACTACCTTCTCCGCCTCCTCACTCGACCTCTCCAAAGCTGTTGCTACGGCAGTGACTACAGCAGTCTACAGGAGAGTCATATCTTCCTCATCAGAGAGGAGATTATCGCCTCTTGGGGAGGTTTTTGCATTGCTCTTTGAACCTATATTCCTCTTTTTTTCACTTTTGTAATGACCGGAAACTCCTTTTTTATTGGAGATATCCAGTGTCGGCTGGAGAGGAACTTGCATCCTCTTAGGAGGTCGAGGAGCCTCTTCTCTTTTTTTCTGTCCCCAGACATGGGTGCCTGGGGGAGCAGGAACAAAGTTTGGTTGCTTTTTAGCAACCTGTCGCCTGAGGCCCACCTCTTTCCTGACAGAGCAAGCCAGGCTCCAGGCCTCTTGGCACAGTTGGGACATTTGGCTGTTGTGTCCCTTTGTCCTTCCTTGTGTGCCTAAAGGCACACCTCGGTGTTGTGGGCCTTGCTACAAGCACCACATTTGGGCTTGGCCTTGCAGCTAACCTGGTGACCTTATTTTTGGCACTTGAAGCACCAGAGTGGCTCAGGCACATACATTCTGAGGTTGTAGGTGCCCAGTTACCCAGATTAAGGGTGGTGATCAGATGTGGATCATGCCCTGTTCTCTGGCAACCCAGAATGACAAACCTGGTTTTTCTCAGTATTTCCAATGCTCTCACCTGTTGGTAGGCATTGTTGAAGCCTTCAGGTTTACAGGGAACCTTAAACTGTGGGAAATGCCTAAGGGGTCCAGACTCTCCCCCGGAGTCTGTCTCTGGCCTAGGTTGCTTCGGGCCGCCCTTTTGGCAAGTATTTTGGACTTTGGTCGTGGGAGCAGCAGCTGTTCCAGCTGGTTCAGCTTGTGCTCCCATCTCGGTATATATACATATACATGTATATGTATATATATATGTATATATATTATATATGTATATATGTATATATATGTATATATATGTATATATACGTATATATGTACATATATGTATATATATGTATGTATATATATGTATATATATGTATATATGTATATATATATTTATAATTATATGTATATAATATATTATGTTATATATATATGTATATGTATATATATATGTATATATAATGTTATATGTATATATATGTTTATATGTTATATAATGTATATGTATATATATGCATATGTATATGTATATATATGCATATGTATATGTATATATATATGTATATATATGTATATGTATATATATATGTATATGTATATATATGTATATTTATACATACATATATACACATATACATGTGTATATATAGATATACGTTATACATACTGTTGCCGCCGAAGAACGCCTAGGATTGGATTGTCAATGGGTGTGGGGATATTGATACCACTGCCTAGCACTCGCATGTTTATTCAATAGCGGTCAAACCTGTTAATTAGTACATCGCTTTTACAAATGAATACATATACAAAGCCGCTAAATAACAACGTATATTAGATTATATAATGAAGAACTTTCTACAAATATTGGCTACATGTGCATTGCGGAAACAGACTGTCAGCTTAACGGTCTGATATGAGCCTCTCGACGGTATGGAGGTTCCCCTCGAACTGCCCTCACACTTTAAACATAGTCTTCAATGTCAAGCAATATTCTACTTCATATGTTATACATTAGTTAGGCCGCGATCTTATTATCTTACAGCGTCGATCATACGAAGAGCCGCCATCACTTCAGATGGCACGACCCCTCGCACAAACACGTTTTTTGACAGGTCAGCTCTTCTGGCTGATGTGTTGAACCCTGTGGTACTCGCCGAGGCCTTCTCAGCGGTTGTGGCACAGACGATGAATTTATTTTATACAGGCCTCTCTGATAGCAGTGTTACAGAATACATGATATTACGATATGAAGTATGTGATATACCAGTGGCTATGCACACGCACGCACGCACACACACGTACGTACGCAAACGCAAACGCGCGCGCACACACACACACACACACACACACACACACACACACACACACACACACACACACACACACACACACACACACACACACACACACACACACACACACACATATATACATATACGTACATATACATATACATATAAATATGTGTATATATATATGTATATTTATATATATATTTATATACATATATATATACACATGAATATGATATATGCATATAAATATACATATATATGTATATATGGATGTATATATATCTATCTTCTATTATATATATATATATATATATATATATATATATATATGTATATAGAGAGCCAAAATTGTTCAAATTAATCATTAGGATCTTTTAGTAACATTTACCAAAAAATGTCAGGAAATTTGTATCTGACACAAACAATAAGTGACATGTCTGCAAAAAAAGGAAATCCATTAACATGCTCTATGGTTTTGATGGGCTGTGAGGTGTATTAAAGTGTCATTTTTTATTGCCATGTGTCAACAGTTATCACCAGATTTGTTAATTGTTAATCAACACTGCCCAGTGGTATCATACATCTCTTAGGCTACATAATGCGAATTATTCATCACAAAAATGGAATGTGCACTTGTCATGGTAAATGATGTCACATTAAGTGTTCTAAGTATTAGGATCATTTTAGAAATGAGACTTGAATTATGAGTGGAAAGTTACTATGCTGAATCCTGAAGCTAAGAATATGCTCTACATATTTACAGATTCCCAAGTATATGAAAGATAAGTGGGTAGAATGCCCAGGAGATGTTGGGAAGCTCAGAATTAACAAGTATGTATAATGACATTCATTTTTTCTTCTTTCTTTTGGTGTATCAGTCAAATATGTAGATACACTCTCTTATTTACATTTTCATGAGCTGTGTGATTAAATGAATTTTAATTTTGATTTTATTTAGGGCCCCAGGAAAGGTACCAACAGTTACGTTCAAGTCTGCAGAAAACTTGATGGATAGCAAGACCCCAAGAGAACACAAATTCATTTTACACAGTGTAAAAGAACAAACTTTAGGGGTGTTTTCACATACAGTCTGTAAGTATACACTGTAGCTGTTTATACCTGATATAGTTCCAACAGTATTTGATATGGTTATTTTATGTGTTGTGAATTTTTTAATGAACAGTTCTACTCATTTCAGCCAGTGGAAGCAGTGATGCTGTGGTTCCAGAGACAGAGAAACTATTTATGGAAGGGCAGGTCATCCAGAAATTTGAGTGTCAGCCAGTTGGTTAGTGGTCTTATCAACTTTAAAAATATTATCCAGGTATTGGATATAATGTATCTAATAAAACCTTGGCAAAAAAGTGTAAAATGCATAGTGTTGAATTGTTATTATGAAATAATGACTTGGAAGTATAGATCTAAATTTTTATTTATCTTTTTTTTTTTTTTTTTTTTTTTTTTTTTTTTTTTTTTTTTTTTTTTTTTTTTCAGTGGATACATATTACTTGAACCAGAAGCGAGAAGCAGTAAAGAAGGCAGCCCAGCCATGTCGCCAGTCGATGTTTATCTCGAGGCCTGTCACAGTCTACCGCCCTATTGCGGCTCACAAGCATACTGTAAGTTAGTTACTTATTAAACTGTATTTTACATAACTCTTATCCATATTAATTTATATGTTTAAATTACTTGTTTTGCAATGGGACCCCTAATTTATATACATTTCTCACCCTATGAAGAATGGGATTTAATCAGTATGTATCTGATAATAGTGATGTTTAAGAGTACCATAATTTTTTTGTTTGTTAAATGATCTCTTGCAAGAGTAATGGTAAGTTACAAATATAAAAAAGCTGTATAAGTTAATGAAATGCTGTGGGAATATTTAATGTTCACTTTTTTGTTTTGTTTTGTTTTGTAAAATGTGTTTACACATAGATGGTTCCACAAGTGGTCAGCCACCAAGGGGGTCAGTCAGTAAACCAATGTGACCTCACCTGATTTCCCTTTTCCTTGAGTTTTCAGGGAGAATATTTATTTTCTAAATGTGTTAATATCAATGTTTTTATCACTATTGGCAATATGATTATTATAATGTTATTAACATTACAAATAGTATGTAAACAAAAAAGTTATTGCAAAAATAAAGGTGAAGGGCACAGGTAAGATAAGTTAAAATAAGACTTGTAATTGACTTCTTGGTGATTGAGAACCATCTATTTGTTAACACATTTTTTAAAAACTAAACTCAGAGTATGCATGGTGTTTATTTATATACCATCCCTATCAACTTTGGTTACTTAACTAAAGAGCTATCAGATTTATAAGAAAAAGGTACATTCAGCCATACATATTTACATATTTATTTCTCTTTGCAGTTTCTAAAACGGTTCTCTAGCAAAGTCTATCTCCACTATTTAAGTCTATCTCTATGTACAAACTAATCTCGTGGGAGAATTTTGGCAGTATTTTAGCAGGCAGTTATGTAATGTGTTTTCTACGCACACAAACTTTTAGCCTAAAGACTTGCACAATTGCAATATGATATTGCTCAATTTACATAATGTTGATGCAGCAGTATTATGTAAGCAAACATATATGCAATAAGAGGTACATTATTATATACAACATGTTTTTATGTTTATAAATGTTGAATAATATTTATAGTAAAGTCCTTCTTATTAAACATTGAAATGTTATGGAGAACCATTCAAATGTTCGCCCCAAAGGTGTGAATGTGCACCTGGCTTCAAACTACATGAATTTCTTTCAGACGAGTTACCAAAAACAACTCTAGAACCTGCAGAGGGCATCATCACCGTTTTCCATGCCTTTTTGGGCCTATTTATTGAAGTTCATTAACTCACTTTGTCATCCTCAGTGGCACACTAGCCCCTTTTTCTGTTAATTTTTGCATTTCCACTTGTAAACATAATCTAATATTCTAGAATATTTCTCTTTACAATTTAGTAGTCACTTCCAACTATTTTTTTTATCAAAATAATGTAATGTGTGTGTGCGTGTGTTCATGTTATTCCTAGGTTCCTCTTTGGTGCTATGATTGTATTTTTGGGAGCAGTGGTACTTTGTAATATGTTTGGGCCATTATCATACAGAAAATTGATAAGGAAAAGCAAAAATTTATGGAAAAAGTGCTTGTGTGATCAGGCCTTAAGCAGTGGCACAACACTCCTCTAAAGGCACCATTGTAGAAGATATCAGATTTTAATAACCACTGAAAGAGGAAGGAGAGATACCACATAGTCAATTTGTCTTGACTGATTTTTTTAAGTTTTGACTATGATTTCCAGATCAAGCCACTCATATCACAGGGGGGGGAACATTTGAATGACAGGTAGGGTACAAGTTTAGTGTTAGAATTACATCAGTGATTTTTAGATTAATACTAATTTTTAAATATAATCTGGTTTGCCTTTTTCTTACTAGATTGAGGTAGAAGAACGTAAGAAAGCTGAGGGTAAAAAGGCTCGTGATGATAAGGACAAAGTCATGGAAATGCTCTTTGCTGCCTTTGAAAAACATCAGTACTATAACATCAAGGATCTGCAGAAAATTACACGTCAACCAATTGTAAGTTTTTTTACATGTATATTTTGAAGAAATAAAACTATTTTGCCCATTTTCTGGAGAAAGTGTTCCCTTTACATGTACAAAATTAAATTTCAATACCAGTATACTGTTCAGTCTTTCTAAAGATTCAACGCTTTCTAAAACAAGTTAGAATTACTTCATATAGTACGAGACATGATGATGCATTCTTATGTAGAATATTAAATAGAAATGTCATTTAAAAATATTTGCTTTCACTTTAACAGTGGTCATAATGAACATTCTTTTTTTTTTTTTCTTTCATCAGACATATCTGAAGGAGATACTGAATGAAGTATGTGATTACAATGTCAAGAACCCTCACAGGAACATGTGGGAATTAAAGCCGGAGTACCGGCATTATAAGGCTGACGAGGTAGAGGCTGCAGATGATCCTAATAGTGACTAAGGATTTGAACTTCGCTAAGGCATTCTTATCATGAGGCTCATCGTGATGAACTCCCCATCCTCATGCCATGGTTTCATTTTTTGTGTTATGGTATATACAAAGAGTTGGTACCTTTTGTTTTTATTGTCTTTGGAGTAGGAAGAAAAAATATTATTATTATTATTTTTTTTTTTATCTATTACTTTCTGGTAAATTTTATTGATGCAGGTATAATTTTTTTTTTTTTTTTTTTTTTTTATAATAATAATAATAATAATGTACACATTTACTATTGATTTTATAAAGATTGAATTTGTGTAAAGATTCCTACATGTAGCTCCTCCATGTCAAACGTGTCCATTTCAAAGTATTAGGCTGTGGTATGATTTTTTAAAATAATTTCTGTGGTAATACTTTTACAGCAAGGGGTTTTAGCCTATAGAAATGTTTGAAATTATTATGACCTTTTCTAGATATAATAAAAAAGCAAGGTTTGTTGCTCTTCATATTTCCCTTGTTAAATATGTATATAATGAAAATAATTTGATAAAGTTGTGAATTATCCTTCATGTTGTGCTTTTAAGGATTACAATGAAGTTCAGTAACTTTTATCACATGATCGTAATGTTTAAATCACTTGTACTCATTATTACACTGAAATTCTCGTCTCATCGCAGGATTTTTTTATTATTATTATTATTATTATTATTTATTTATTTTTATTTATTTTTTTATTATTATTATTATTATTATTATTATTAGACTTTGTTCTTGATATGAAAGAAACCTTATATAACCAAATAATGAATTGTCCTCCAGACCACATCATCTGCCTTAATTTACAATTTCAGCAGTTTTTCTCCTCTTGCCAAGGACAGTTTGAATATAATTTTATGTATCTTGATGGGATTTTTCTAATCTTGATACATGACCTGGTTAGCTCAGAGTGGAGCCGAAGGAGAAGGAGAAGGAGAAGGAGGAGGAGAAGGAGGAGAAGAAGGAGAAGGAGAAGGAAGAGAAGGAGAGGGAAAAGGAAAGGAGAGAAGAAGAAAGGAGAAGGAGAGAAAGGAGAAGGAGAAGGAGAAGGAAGAAGGAGAAGGAGAAGAGAGAAGGGAAAAAGGAGAAGGAGAGAAGGAAAAGGAGAAGGAGAGAAGGAAAAGGAGAAGGAGAGAAGGAAAAGGAGAAGGAGAGAAGGAAAAGGAGAAGGAGAGAAGGAAAAGGAGAAGGAGAGAAGGAAAAGGAGAAGGAGAGAAGGAGAAGGAGAAGGAGAGAAGGAGAAGGAGAAGGAGAAGGTGAAGAAGGAGAAGGTGAAGAAGGAGAAGGAGAAGAAGGAAAAGGAGAAGGAAAAATCTAGGTATTGTGACAATAAGTAACAATGCATAATTTTTTTTATATTTTTTTATTATTCCATTTTCTGTAACACATCCTGCACCACTATGTCATCCTTAGAGACTCTCCCAGGCAATGGCTCATGGATGGTACACCCCACCCTCATGTACTGGTGGAAGTAATACAGGTACCCTTTCTTGGAACTAGCTAAGTCAATCTCCCTCCAAGAGATTTGTGCACTCATGAGAGACATCCCTGTCACCCTCCACTTACCAACAATTTCCTAAAACAAGACATTCCTATCACCATTGCAATTTTTAAAAAGATATATATCACTCTCACCCAGTCCCAAAGGGACAGATAGGGATGAAAATAACTAGCATGAGGTAGGAGGATGTGCTGATAATTAAAGGCCAAACATCAGGAAAGTATGAGTTTCTACAATAGAAAAACTGTCCTCTGTGGGAACTTTTATTTTCCAAATCATCTTTGTATACTCTGGATGGAGGCCAAAGGTAGTGTATTCATCAAAACATCAACAATAATTTCTCATCATCTTTTATAGCTCCTGCATATTAGTGCTTAGCTTTTACGGTTTTTTTCCAACCACAGGAAGGGTACCAAATACAGATGCCATTACAGAAACCATTGCTGCTGTGCAGAAGCTGGTACAAGAGAATTCCAGAATAACCACTTCCAAGTTAAGTTAGGCCTAAACTTTGAGAAAGGAAGCATCACTGCCATACTAAAGGAACTAAAGTGGCAAGGTGATGTGCCTGCTGGATTTGACACACCTAAAATCTCTTTAAAAGTGTCTGGCAGTATAGTTGATCCATACCAGCAATCAACCCAGCCAGCAGTGCCTCAACAACAGGTATAACCATTTCATGGTTTGCCCGTTATTTCTCTGCTTGTGACGTCATCTACACTTGTGCCTACCAACCACCCTGTAAATATTGGTTTAGAATATTATTTGCCCAATCATCTGGATGGGGCCTAAGTTGCAAGATAATAGAGTAAGGTTGCCAGTTCCTTCTCTTATATTCTGACTTCAGAATCCCTACTCGGGGAAAACTCAGTCAATGACCCATTGAGACTCAGCTGGCCTTAACAAAATTGGAGACTATGTCTCTAATTTCACCTCTTAGGTCTTGGATTGGCTGGATCAGTTTATCTTACCCAAGACAGCATGGCTTTGTTACTTGATAAACTTAGGATTTATCAGTATGATCCTGAAATGAAGTGGCTTGTTGCTTAGTGGATGTTTCTTGAAGATCCTCCCCCCAAAATTAACCCAAAGCTAACTGGGATAGCATGTACATACATGCCATGCCCACTGAGTTTGCTTTATTAACTGTTTTTACATATAGATGGCTACACTTGTACTAAGTCACCAATGAGCCAATTACAAGTACTGCCTGTCTTACCTCTTTACCCTTTTCCTTGATTTTCATTATCATTTTAATTTTTTTTTTCTTTTTCTTTTTCTTTTTTTACATTATCTTATATTGCTGTTACTAATGTCAATACCATTATAGTAATTACAATGTTTGTAATAAAAGTAACACCATAGATATTCACAGCATTAGTTAAATTCTGCCAATTTAAGGAAAGGTGAAATCAGGTAAGATCACAAGGTCTACTAATTGACTCCTTTGTGGCTAAGCACTTGCAGAGCCATCTATGTGCAGAGACATTTCACCAAGAATTTAAAAAATGAGCACAGCATTTTCCTGGTGACATTGAGTTAAAAAGTCCAGGAGTGTGGGAGAGGTGATGGTCATACTTTGACATGCATTGCTACATTGTCTTAGTTGTTTCAAAATCAGCAGTGGAACTGCCCACAAGTTTCCAAGTGTCGTCTTCCAAAGCTGCTATAGAAGTTGCGAAAGAAGCAACCTATTACTGATGTAATTTTTTTTTTTTCTATGGACCTTTGTAGTATTTTTTTTTTTTTTTTTTTACTAACTAGTTAAAAAGCTATCTAACACAGAGGGTAATGGGCATTATATGTATTCTTCTCAATATCCTGACACTTTGGCCATAACTTGGCCCTTTCATAAGACAGCAGTGACATTAGGCAGTGGTAAATTTTACTGTTGTTTGCACATCAGAAAAAAGGATATTTACTGGACTGACAGGTTTCATATTGGATACACATTCCCCTCAAGAAAGGGCTCTACACATCCCTAAAACAATTAAGAGGTGTGCCTACTTCTAAATTTATCATTGACTATGTAACAAATTCATTTTCTGACAACTGAATATTCATGAACAAGACAGACCTGCAAAAAAAATGAATATAAAGAATATGAATATATAACATATTTACATTCTGGAGGATGCAAATTTTGATCCTATAGTGGTATTGTGACCACAGTAATAAACATAGAAAAGGAAAACTGGAATAGGTTAGTGATAAATACTTGTTTGGACCATTGCCTTTAGAAAACCCATGAATAACAATGAACAAGTGGCAGTTTAATAATTTTCTATGGGAATGAAGTTTAGGGTGAAAGCTTAGATATCTATAGTCATTCATGATCAGGCTATTTTACAACAAAATTTATTCCAAGGGTAATAAACTAACTCATGAATGATAAGTTTTCTGGACATTTATAAAAAACAGCAGTTGGACAATCATAATATATATATACTTTCATATAAAAGCAACAAATGAAATCCTCTGAAAATATATATTTTTTTTAAGGAAATTGTGTCAACTTGGCCTCACTGAAATGTTTTAAAATCCCCTACTTTCAAATATTGTACATTATTATTCAAGACAAATTACTTCCTTTAAACTCTTATACTTGTATTTTTTGTTTAGAAAACAGAAAACCAAAAAATCTAAATTAAGATGCAAAAGGATTTTATCAGGTCACAGATTTTCAGGAGGGAATGTGCAACTTAATAATAATAATTTTTTGGGCCCAGTAACCTATGAGAAATTTTGAATACCGATTTTTTCTTTGTTCATTAAATACTGCATAGGTAAGGAAAAACTTCATCCTTAAAGTTTCTATCAGTATATGAAGAGTTAGTATTTACCCTCTTTTCATGAACAGATGAACAATTTACTGCTATCATAAAGCTTAATTGTGGAGTCAATAATTTTTAATATAAATATTCTTTAAAAACTATGTCAAATATCAAAATAGCCTTGATTTAAGTTTAAGTTCTCTAGAAATTATATTTCACAGTGTTGGTGTGCAAACGTAATTTACGTTCATTTTCAAGAATCTTTGTACATTTCTTCACATCAGCAGTGAGATAGTTTTCTCCACAACTTACACCAAAAAGATTGAAAAGAAAATTGAAGAAGTCAGAGAAATTTGTCATAAAAATTCCCAACTTCTGTTTGTCTACCCCCTCCTTTTTCCCTTATTTTTTATTTCACTAAAGCTAAATTTGGTTCATGGTATTTCAGGAGCTTGATTTCACATAATGGAAAATTAATATAAATACATATAATGCAGCAAGCCTTTACCATACAAGACAATACAACATGTATCTACTTGTACAAATAATACAAAGACAATAATACATCAGATCTAATAGAAGGTAAAATGTATGGTGGAGGACTTTGGGAGAGAATAAGAAGGGTAGGTAATGGCTACATGAAATATGACATAAAGCAGGGGTCTTCACATTTTTTCATCACAACCTGGTTTGATTTTGTACACTACCTTCACAACTCAGTATGTCCATTCTAACATATTTGTACGCAAGTGTCCCTCCTATCCCCAGACTCATTTGCTCTCACACTCACTCCATCATCATCGTCATCGTCATCATCGTCATTGTGGTCATCATCATCATCATGTGGTGATCCACTGAAGATGAGCATGTGACCCGGTACTTGGTGTGACCCATACTTTGAAAACCCTGCCACAAGAAATTACTATTTCACACTCACACAAAGTCCCATTCACAACACACTCACACAAAGTCCCATTCACAAGAAAGAGGCAGGAAACATAACTATATTGTTGGCTCTGGTAGAGAGAGGTCTAAGGGAACTGGGGAATAGGGATATACCAGTGGATACACATTTCTCACTTATAATGCAAAAAAAAAGTGTGGGGAGGATGCTAGTTTTTGAAACTGGCCACAGATGACATAGCAAGCCATAATAATGATGAATAGGACTGGTGGGGGTTAATTCATTCATGACAGGAGCTCCCACTTCCTTACTGAACCACAGGATGGGTGTGTGCGGAGTCAGCTGCATGAGGGAAAAATTAGAAGCCTGGGAACCATATAGTTACCCTGCTCTCTATGCTCTTGGCTGCAGCTGAAATGGTTCATTAGTTAATGAGGCTAAAGAAAGCCTACCTGAGAGCTTTCTCCTCAGTGACTGCAGCTAGCAAAAGAGACAGAGATAGATCATCCTGCTATTAATGGGGTAACCATTGCCTTTTGTTTTAGTTTGAAGAGAGAGACAAATAAAACACTCTGTGCACTCACTATGTCAATATAAGTAGGTTGTGGAGGTCCTCTGCAGAAATACCACTGTCATTCTTCCGGCTGTCAACAAAATCATTCTGCACCGTCTGAAGAATTTCAAGAGAAGAATTGTCTTTTTTGGCAAAATTTAAATAGATAGCATTTTAGGACCACAACAAATGCATTTCAAATAACAATAGTAGGACCACAACAAATGCATTTCAAATAACAATAGTAGGACCACAACAAATGCATTTCAAATAACAATAGTATAAGATTCAATCCCTGTGAAGATTGCAACACTGTACATGGAAGTTTAAGATCTTAACAAAATTGTATTGATTGCTTTACCTCTAAAAATATGATGGGCCCACACTGCCCTGTAAAATAACTACTGGCTACTGGCATTTTATCAACTATACATGTCCTAATCACTGTAAAAAATACACATGATCTTTAAGGAAGAAAGAATAAGCATCTTCCTACATCATTTTCCTGATTTTCAGTAAGGATAGAACCATTCAAGGAAGTTTCTAAATCAGGCAACTTGTTTTTTGCTGTCTTCACTGTAGCCATTTCTTAATTTCAACATGCAATTTCACAGTGTAGTTTTTCCCTCTAAGCCACCGTAGAATCATCTTTAATTACCCCTGTCTTGTTCCTACTTTCCACTATCTTAAATCAGTAGTCTTACCTTCTGCATATCGTCTGAGAGATTATAACTGCTAAGCTTGGCAACTGTTAGATATGACCGAATCCTCCTCAGAATGTCTGGTGTCAACTGTGCCTGGAGAGACTTCTAAGTTACTTGGCTGCAATCTGATCTCTGCATCAATGAAAATGATAAAATTTACTATACAAGTGCTAATAGGAAAAACTGGAACCAATAATCAAAATCAAGACACTAACCTATGGATCATCGCTCTTCCCTCTGAGAATATGATGACTGGAATATTGGTAAACTGCTCCAGCTGGTGATATTGGAAGTCATAATCAACCTTCTGCCAATTAATAGCATTGCCCAGGGCTGTCAGGTTCTGCACTCCTTGGGTATTCAACTGCCCAGCTGTCAGGGCTGTTTCATCCAGAACACGTTATGTGTTGACTCAGCCAATATGATTTGAATGGTACTCCTATGTGCAAAACATAGAGGAAAAAATGGATTTGAAGGTTAATGAAACATTACTGTTCCTGAGTCTTCCCCCATAAAATATATGAGTAATTTCTCATAATGCACATCTGTTGCATTCAAAGTTCCCACTGTACAAAAAACTGATATGCCTGACTATACAAACAGGCAAGGTACAGTAAGAACAACAAATCCACAAAACTATGATTAATCAATGAAACACTCTACCTAGGCAAGGAAATAACTTTAAATGTGTTGTCCATTAGAACCAACAAATACAGTATATTTAAAGATCAAAGCTATATGCAGAAAATATATTTCAGACTTTATGGACTTTCCATAGCCTAAGCTCGTATTTCAAGAATGTAAAAATGCAAAAGCAGACTGGCATCACTCACCTTCTTTGGTACATATTTAACCTTATTCATGTCATTTAAGGTCATTGGGAAGAAATGCGACTGAGTAACAAACAAGCTAAGTAACATTTATGCTGTACTTCCCTAATACAACAGCATTCTGCATAAAAAGGGAGCTATGTTAAAAATGTCTGATTTGCCTACACATAACATCAACCTATGCAACAGGAATTTCAGCTAAAATAGAAAACATGATTATTTCATGTAAAAATGATCAAACACTGTCTTGTATGTACTACTAACACCATTTAAAATATAAAGAAAAATCCTTTCTTTGAAAACTCATGACATGACTACTTAACACAATGCGGTGGAAAAACATGTAATGTCCAATGCAATCTTACTTTGGGAATTAGGTTTGCACACAGATGACTTCACAAGCGTTCAGGTATTAAGAATGCAATTAGTAGGGTTATGTCACCTCAAATGGTTTCCCTTTCAGGAAAAATGTCTTTTCTAATGCTATTAGTATCAACACTTAGTGTTATTATTGACATTTTGATTATTATAATATTATTAACAATACTAATAGCAATATAGACTAAAAAGAATATTTCCAAAAATCAAGGAAAAGAGGTAAAGAGTTGACATAGGTAGGACTAGTAATGGACTCCTTAGTGACTATGCACTTACGGAGCAATTTAAGTGTAAATACAATAAATATACTAAAATCACAGTAGATGTGGCATGTACTTACTTGCCACCCCTGGCTGCACTGATTTAAACAACAGATCACATTTCACATTCCCAGGAAAAAAAAACCCAGCATTTCGCAATATCATATCTGTGGCATACCATCAATACAGCAGCAAGGGCACCTCCTAAGAAAGCCTCCTTAAGTACATTCCTCAAAACTTCTCTTGTTTCCCTCAACATTACTACTGTACCAATGGCCTTGTCACTCTCTAACATCAGCTGGGAGGAGTGGGTTCGTGTGGGCCACCTTGGGAGTAGTCAAATCATGTAGCCTGAAAATATTAGTTTTGTTCTTTAACCCAGTCTTTCTTTCTTTGTTGGATTTCTTGGCTATCAACCAGCGGCATGTGGCCAAGGTTATTAAGCCAATGGATCCTATTTATTCTATCAATCTATATAAGGTCATAAAGTTTTGTCTCCCTTAGAAAAGTGATTACTTTACTGATTATTTTTTTTATCATCTGATAGAATATTTAATAATGTGAAGTCTGTATTTTTAATTCTTAGATATGTTTTTAATGGTTTTCTGTGTTCTATGTATAATGGACATGTTGTTAATATATGTTTTATTGTTAGGCTGTTGGTGCATTGTGGGCATTGTGGTGGGAAAGTTCTCTCTATATAGGGAGCGAGGTGGGTGATTCGGGTAGCATTGACCCTGAGCCGGGCCAACACCACCTCCTCCCTTCTGTCTTTCCTGTGGGCTGTGTCCCACAGTTCTATTTTTGGTTTTATTTTGTTTGGGAGTTGGAGGCTGGTCCACTCACTTTGCCACAGGAGATGTATTTTTGCTTTTATAAGAGACACAAAACACCTGAGATCTGTACGGACTATGCTAAGGTCCAGATCATCAGTTGACCCGGCTAATTTGTCAGCCTGCTCATTGCCATGGATACCAGAGTGGCCTGGTACCCATATTAGCTTGATTGATTTATTGGCACCATGTAGCTTACAAATGATATTACCCAGTAGTTCATTTTTGGTGGTTTCTAATGATTTAATGGCTTTAAGTGAACTTAATGAATCAGAAAAAATTACTATTCTATCGTGGGTCGTCGATAGTGCAAAATCAATGGCTTTATCAATGGCAAAAAGTTCAGCAAGAAAGATCGATGTATGATTCGGCAGTCTGAACTTTAGTTCACATTCAGTCGACCATACACCCGCACCCACACACTCATCTGTCTTGGAGCCGTCGGTATATATATGAAAAAAGGGAGATGTTTAATAAGGATCTCTCTGAACCTCTGGCGTACCTCCACCTCCGGCGCCATGGCCTTAGCTGATGGAAGCCAAGCTTCCATGATGGAAAAATTGGGAGTTTCCCATGGCGCTATATTTGACTGAACCAGGGTATCGATGGTAGAGAGATCTATACCGACTTTCTCGACGAGGTCGTGGAGTCTCGTGGCAAAGGGCCTAATGCCACTATTGCCATTAGGGTGGCTCGGGTCTCGAGTCACCTTTGCGGCATAGCTCAAGGCTAACTGGCCGCGTCTGAGTCGGAGGGGAGGTACTCCTGACTCCACCTCAAGACGCTCGATCCGAGTGCACTTCAGGGCTCCAAGACACACACGCAAACAGGCATTCTGCACAGCATCCAAACCTTTCAAACTTGTTCTCGATGCCGAACCATACACGATTGACCCATAATCTACTTTAGACCTAATCAGGGCTTTATATACCATTAGCAAAGACTGTCTATCAGCTCCCCATTTGTTACCAGAAATGCACTTTAATAAATTCAGTGCTTTTTGACATTTATTCTTTAACTGACCAATGTGGTCTTTCCAATTGAGTCTACTATCAAAAAGTAGCCCAAGAAACTTTGCAGAATTTTGAATAGGTATTGGGTGGTTGTCTAGAGTTAGCCTGATGTTCGGCTTTCTCCTACGTGAAAAATTACCCCAATACTCTTTCGAATGGAAAACTTAAAACCCCACTGGAGGCCCCAGTTATGAATCATATCCAGTGCCAATTGGATGCGATTTGCTGAGAATTCTGCATTATTGCTGGAATGCCATAATGCACAATCATCAGCGTACAGTGAGTATTTAAGATTCCGAGGAGGAGCTGGTAAGATGTCATTGATCATACATAGAAATAATGTTGGTGACAAGACACTTCCTTGTGGGACCCCGTTTGCCTGGACAAAAATGTCCGAAAAAGTGACATTGTCGGAAAATAATTTGACAGCAAAAGTTCTGTCAGAAATGAAATTTTGAATAAAACAAGGCAAGTTTCCACGTAATCCAAAAGCATAAAGTTTTCTGAGTAGGCCATATCGCCATGTCATGTCGTAGGCTTTTTCTATATCTAAAAATACTGAAATCAAAAAATCTTTTTTGGCAATGGCCTCTTGAATATGACTGTCCAGCTTTACTAGCTGATCGAGAGTTTGGCGTCCCTTGCGGAAGCCGCACTGCTCGTCAACTAGTAAATTACTGGAATTTAAAAAATGCAATAGCCTACTGTTAACAATTCGTTCCATGACCTTGCATAAGCAACTTGTCAACGCAATTGGGCGGTAGGAGATGGCAAGTCTGGGATTACCCCCTCCTTTCAATATGGGAATGATGTGGGCGAAGTGCCATGAGTTTGGAAAAGTGTGACTTTTCCAAATTTCATTGTACACTTCTAGCAGCTTAATCATGTCATCATGATTAAGATGCTTCATCATCTCATATCGAATCTCATCGGGGCCTGGGGATGTTCCTCTACAGGCTTCTAGGGCTCGGACAAGCTCATCCATTGTTAGATCTTTATTGTAATCAAAGTCATCTCCTGTGGCAAAGTGAATTGGTTGCAGCTCCGCCTCTTCCTTGATGGTCAGGAAGGTGGGATGGTAATTAGCAGAGCTGCTTGTATGAGAGAACTGCCTGGCGAGTGCATTAGCAATGTCTCTAGCTGAATCGAAATTAGTGCCCTCGTGGATGATGTTGTTAATTTTAAAAGGTGATTTTTTCTTATTGATTTTATTGATAGTGGACCAAACCTCCGATATTTTTGTATTGCTATTGATTGTAGAGACAAAGCTCCGCCAGGAGTCTCTTTTTGCTTGTCTTATTACTCTACGAGCCCTAGCTCTTGCTAGTTTGTAGTTGCAAAAGTTCTCATTTGTGATGTTATTTTTGAAAAGCCTGTAGGCCTTATTGCGTCGGCACAGCGCCCTGCGGCAATCTGGTGTCCACCATGGAACTCTATGCTTAACGCTATCTGTCGAAGTTTTAGGAATGGATAGCAATGCTGCTTCTATAATCGAATTCTGAATATTGTTTACTTTATCATCAATGGTTTCTCCAACAAATTCGAGCTTGACGCTCCTTGTGAAGGCGACCCAGTCTGCTCGTTTTACGTTAAATTTAGGCGCTGAAGGCGTTCTCACTGTGTCGCATGAATATTTAATCAAAATAGGAAGATGATCGCTTCCCAACGAGTCGTCAATGGTGTGCCACAGGCACTTGGCTGCTATTGATGAAGAGACCAGTGATAAGTCAATAAAGCTCAAATTACCGGTATTATCGTCCACCCGCGTCGGACTACCATCATTCAGAAGGACTAAATCAGACTCATTAATCAACTTAACTACTTGCTCACCTCTACCATCCACCCGCAGGGAACCCCATAACGTATGATGAGCATTAAAATCGGCTAAAATTACTTTATTTTGTGGCAGACGTTCCTGAAGAGCAAAGAGCTCATCATAGGCTATCACTGCATCAGGGGGACAATAAAGTGAACATATAGCCAGATACGTGCCATTAATTTTTACTTTGCATGCGACAAACTCCAAAGTAGAATCAATAGTCACTTCTGTAAAAGGGAGGCTTTGGTGGATGTACATGGCGACTCCGCCTCCACCCCTACCCTCACGATCCTTCCGACATAAATGGTAGTTCCTCAGCGAAACGACCTCGTCAGAGACGAGGTGTGTTAAGTGCGTTTCTTGGAGAACTATAATATCGGGAGCATAGGACGAGGCTAATAATTTAAGGTCATTTACTTTAGATCTAAGACTTCGACAGTTCCATTGTATAATGGTCGACGCGAAGATTACGTTTTATGGGGTTTGGAAGTGCCTTGTCCACCAGATTTTTTCTTCTTTTTTTGGGAGGGAGACGCCTCCTCTCCCTCGCTTCCCGGGGACCTCTCTCGGGATGGTTTGGAGACAGAAGCCTCCATGTCCTGCACCTCCTGGCGAGGGAGACGACTGACAGATTGCGATCTGCTTCTCTCACGAGAAGCCGATCGCGAGCCAGACGAAGTCCTCACAGGAGTAGCCCGGACGGGAAGGTGCACTCCGGACTGTGATTCGGTATCATCCTCCTTATGATGTTTAGACTGGGTTGATGCAGTCATTTGATCAACCAATTTGGTCAAATGATAAACTTTAATATTTAATTCTTTAACCGTTTGTTTGAGTTCAGCAATTTCCTTATCCTTGGCTGCAAGCTGTTGACTGACATTACTTGCACTAGGGGTGACGTTAGTTACTGCTTCAGCATAGGAAGTATCAGGTTTGTGTGTCAAACTTTCCACTTTCCTCTTAGCTTCAGTATAACTAACTTCATGCTTCCTCATATATGCTAATGTCTCAGTCTCCTTCTTCAGGATGTTGCACTCAGCAGATCCTGACTGATGGGGACCTCCACAATTAGCACATTTGGAGATTTGGCTAGTACAAGTGATGGTGTCATGGGCTTCAGCACATTTGCGGCAAACAAATTTATTTGAATCTTTATCAATGCATCTTAATGAGGTGTGTCCGAATTTTTGGCATCTATTACAATGCATTGGCTTTTGGACATAAGGTCTTACTTGCACACGTTCATAACCGACGTTGACATACTCTGGGATTTTGTTTAAGGCAAAGGTCAAAAAACACAGTCCAGTTTTCGTTCGCATATTCCCGTCCTTCTTGGTCATACAATGAACGTCCACTACGTCTTGGTCCTTCATGCTCTCAAGAATTTCACTTTCTTCCATCGTCCTCAAATCCCTGTGAAAGATTACTCCCTTACAGGTATTTGGGCCAATAGGAATAGTTACTTTAACTCGAAGATCATGAATTTGCGTCAGCTTAAGTAAATCCTTAATCTGGGAGTTGTATTGTACTTTAACAAGGAGGCTTCCATCTCGCAATTTTTTGACAAAATCAAAATCGCCGTCCACTTGACCATCAAGGACCTTTTTGATGATAAAGGGGTTCACGTTCAAAAGCGATTGATTTTCATTCACGCATTTTACATTCGCGAACCTTGCATTCTCGGTGGGGATTTTGAAAAGTGGTCTTCTAGGTTTGTCATTAGTAAGGGTTCCATTGATCAGTGTCGAATTTGTCTTAGGACGGTCATGAGTCGCCCCTCCTCCTTGAGGAGGAGAAGGGGTAGCCGGGGTATCATTCATCCTGGGTATCGGACCAGGTCCGACCCCTTGTCTCAAAATTTTGTCCTGAAGGGATCAAAGGCTCTTAACTTTTGGTATCAACCTAACAGCAATAGCTAAGAGAGTAAATCAGTTTATTCGTCCTCTACCCCCCCAGTGGAAGCCTGGTTGCGTTCTCCAGTACCACAGCGAGGGATTGAGTTATGTGTGGGACACTTCCCTACCGCCGAACTTGCCTAGGCGAAGGACGGTAAGTAGATGCCCACCCCCCAAGCGAATACGGGAGTTCACGAGGAACTCCGGTAGGCTCAGGAAAGTCACATTAAGAGGAAATATTTAGACAAAGAAAAAGTGCGCCCAAAGGACGCCCCAGACTACTGGGCCTCCCTACCCAGGGGTCAAAGCCCAAAGGGCTACCCTGGTATAGAAGAGAGCTGCGGGTCTGAGGTGGGGTGCTGACTACGCCTACTGTAGCCTCGTGTCACCTGCAAAACAAGAGCACTGAAGGTGCTGGCAAAGCACAATAAATGATTTGTAATTTACAGGATTTTACTTTACTTCTATTTACTTTAAGAAAACTCAGAAGCAATAATGCCTAGCGAGACGAGAGGCCCCGGGCTCCAGGGTAGCTCTTGTGGCACAAGACTTATTATTTATTGGTTCTGCGTTAGGTATAAGGTGTTTACTCATCAGAGTTTCGACCACGAGTGCCTTAACCCAGTGCCAGCAGGAACCTGTAATGCTTACTATACAGATGGCTCCACAAGCACCCAGGCACCAAGGAGTCGAATAGTAGAGACCTCAATTATCTTCCAAATTCCTGCAGTTATTTACTAGCAT
This sequence comes from Penaeus monodon, assembly GCF_015228065.2. NCBI lineage: Eukaryota > Metazoa > Arthropoda > Malacostraca > Decapoda > Penaeidae > Penaeus > Penaeus monodon. Next base: position 13,368,110 of record NC_051421.1, on the reverse strand, counting down.
TATTAATATCAATGCTGTTATCATTATGATAGACACCATAAACAATATAATGTTATAACATTATTACTAACAATATGAAATAAAAGAATATTTTCAAAAGTCAAGGAAAAGGGTAAACAGGTAGTAATCCTTGGTGACTAAGCACCTGTGGAGCCATCTATGTGTGTCTTTAGAGAAAATTAAAGAACTGAGCTCACAGTGGGCATTGCATATATGTACAGTTCGAAAAATAAGTATCATTAGCATTTGCACAACTAATATGAAAAATTGATGAAGTGGTATGGAATAGGGTGGCAAGATAGCACTGTCATCAGATGTTAACAGACAGAAGCTCATTTCCTCATTGAACACAAGTAAAGGTAATGTTTTATTCTCTGACTGTACATACTGTCCTCAGTGGCATTAGCTTAACACTTGCAATACAGACAATATTTTTTTTTGTCTACAAAGATAATTCATCATTTTGTATGTTATATAAAATATCAAAATTGGGGAATCAGAATAAAAAGGGAAGAATTAAAAACTGGGGAATCGGAATATATATATATATATATATATATATATATATATATATATATATATATATATATATATATATAAGAGAGAGAGAGAGAGAGAGAGAGAGAGAGAGAGAAGAGAGAGAGAGAGAGAGAGAGAGAGAGAGAGAGAGAGAGAGAGAGAGAGAGAAGAGAAGAGAAAGAGAAAGAGAAAGAGAAAGAGACAGAGAGAGAGAGAGAGAGAGAGAGAGAGAGAGAGAGAGAGAGAGAGAGAGAGAGAGAGAGAGAGAGAGAGAGAGAGAGAGAGAGAGAGAGAGAGAGAACATTGAACAAAAACACCGATAAAACAAAGACCACAAAAAAAAAAAAAGTGAAAAAAAAAAGAAAAATGAAAAAAAAAGACAAAAATATGAAGGAATGGAAGCCGCACACATGAAAAGCAAACTTACAAATACCTACCCATGAACGCGGTAGAGATGGGGGCATCCAGCAGCATCTCCCACATACAAAAAAAAACTGCCTCATTAATTTCATCACTGCCATTCCTCCCCTCGTAGTGAAGGTCCTACTGACAAGATTCCTACAGTCTCGGTGGCATCACTCAGGGAAAAGCTTACATCATCATATAACTCTGGGGAAAAAAAGGAAACTGATTATCAATAACAAGATGATATATCACAGGAAGATTTTTTTAGATAATAGATTTTCATAAACACACCTATGCATTAAATGGGAAGTTTCATCAATATTCGTAACAATTCTCTAAATACACATTTAAGACAATATAAAATAGGAAATATTCATGACACAAGTTACACATCTATTAATTTTTCTTATCTATGTCTTTCTAGACGAATATTCCAGCCATTCTTTATAATCACTTCAAGGTGTGATTTTGAGGATTGTCTCCTATATAAAAAAAAAAAAAAAAAAAAAAAAGGGATTGCCTCCTATTAAAAAAAAATCGTATATCAATTTCTTTTAATTATCAATCACTGCCTTTTTTTTTCTTCGCAAGTTCATATGCACACTCTTTCATTCCTGCCAATAAAGTATTTCAAATTCATTTTTTTTTTTCTTATTCATTAACTGGTCTAACATTTATAGAAAAAAAGAACGAAAGAATGAAAGGAAGGAAAGAAGGAAGGTATAAATAAATAAATAAATAAACAATTAAATAAAAAAAGAGAGAAAGAGAAAAGAAAAAAATATATATTCCCTCCATCCCCATATTTCTTATGGGCTATATGATTGACAACTGACTAAAACAACAATAACAACAAAAAGATCCTATTCTTTTTTGTATGTTCTGTCGGCCGAATAAATTCACTGCCACCCAAAAATTATCGAGCTGTTATTTTATCTGGTAATATTGTAGTGCATTTAGAAATACAAACACAAACACAAACACAAACAAACACACACACACACACACACACACACACACACACACACACACACACACACACACACACACACACACACACACACACACACACACACACACACACACACACGAACGCACGCACGCACGTACGCCCGTGGAATTCATGTCCAACAAACTGCAAGTAGAACAACGAAGGGAAGGAAAAGAAAACGAATATGCCGAAGGCTTTTTCGCATTTACTGCTTCATCAGGGTATATAAGACTAGAAATACATAGAAGTGTATATATACATGTACTGAGCGGTCTGGTTACGTCGGTAATTAGGTGTGCGACGACCTTGGCTAGTTCGTGGCTCCCTGTTGCGGTGTTGAAGTTGTTAGTTGAGTGTATGAAAGCCGCTTCTACCGTCTTCCTTTGTCGCGGTGACAGGCCTTGTTTTATGATGGAGGGCTGGGACCACTTAGGGAGATGGCCGTCAGGTCTCCTATGGATTAAGGTGTCGAGGAAAGGAAGCTGTTCATTCACCTTAATCCATAGGAGACTTAACGGCTCAGTGTTCTCTGTGTACAGAATGTCCACAAATAAAGATGATTTTATACACTATTTCTCTGCCCACAACAACAGAACCAATTAAGGCGTGGTCATTGGTTTGTTCCTCCTAACACTTATAATCTGCAGCCCGGAGTTCCTGGAGGAAGAAATGCAACACGTCAGTTACACCTACCAACGCCTCCATTACCCTCGCGCCTTGCTCAACCACCTCCCCCTTCTTCCCTACTATCCTTACCACTCCCTCCTCAACATGTCCTTCCCCGGATCCCACCTTACCTGATGAATCTCCTGAAACTACACCCTCACCTCCTTTCTCTGGTCCCCTACTTGAATATCCAGGCACTCCTCCTCCTACTTCTCAGACATCCATCTCTACCCTTATCATCCGTTAATTGATCCATAATGATTCTTTTACAGTGGAACATTCATGGTTTTCGTACACAAAGACCTGATCTTCGTCACCTCATGTCTGCCTACAACTCATCCACTGTGTCTCCAAGAAACCTTCCTATCAAATCCTCCAGTACAGATTCCAAATTAACATTTTGTATCATGCCTTCACTCTCTCCATCAAAAAACACTACACAACACCTCCCTTTCGAACCACTGTCCCCTGCACAATTATACGCATGTTTCTTCACTGTTGGGTCACACTTCTTTCAATTTACTGTTCTCTTTCTCTTCCAATTGACTTTAGTGCCTTCAAAACTTCACTTCCTCATCTTCAACCACCATTCCTCATAGTCGGTGACTTCAACTGTTGCCAAACTCTTTGGGATGACTATACCACTAATTACCGAGACCATTCCCTGAAATGCTTTCTTTCTAACACTGACCTTATCCTTCTTAATTCATACCACCCCCACACACTTTAACATGCACACCCAAGCTTTTCATGCCTTGACCTTTCTCTTGACTCTCCTTCCCTTCATCTCGACTTGCACTGATCAGTTCTACACCACCTTCCCAATAGTGATCATTTTCCCATTCTCCTCTCTTCTACTTCCTATGTCATGTTCTCCCCCCACCCCACCCCATATTGGTGTTTTGATAGAGCAGAATGGCGTACTTTTACATCTCTATTCTCCCCCTTCCTTCTGTATCCCATTAGACATGCTTGCTTATTTTACAGTCACTCTCCCTAGTGCTGCCTTCACAGCCATTCCCGGTCATACACATATAAACGTGTTACTTAGTGGAACACTGACAGCTCCAAAGTGCAACATGGAATATATATCCATACAAGCGAAATACCACCAGCCAAACTTCAGCCCTTATCAATTTTAAAGGGACATTAGCTCAACTAGCACAATCAGAGGCTCTTAAAACCAGCTGGCAAAATTACGTCTTCACAATTATCTTCCCTACACTTATTTCTACAGTATGGCAGAGCATCCATAAACTATCAGGGAAACATCTCCCTCATCCTGCCCCACTCTTCCATATCCATAAACCTATCATTCTTGAACCTTTACAAGATGTTACTGAACTTGCTGTACATTTCAGCCAGGTCAGTAGTGGCTCTCGCCTTTCTCCCCATTCCTATTCTATTAAAACAGCCAAGGAATACACTCCCATCTCCTTCTCATCCTCTACAGAGCCCTACAATGCCTCCTTCTCTTCTACTGAACTTTTTTTCTGTCTTACAGTCATGCCGCAGCCCACATGAAGGCACTGATGGCATATATTACCACATGCTACATCTTCCATCTACATTCTTATCCTTCCAACTGACAATCTCCAATAGTATCTGTACTACTGGAAACTTCCCGTCTCACTAGCTTGAAGAACTTATTCTACCTTTCCTTAAACCTAATAAATCCAGCACTCTTCCTGACGACTACCGATGCTGAAAAGCTGTTTAGGCAAATTGCAAGAAAAATGGTCAGTCTACGACAAATGTAGTACTGTGAATCCAACAACCTTTTATTATCTTCACAATTTGGATTCTGTCGTGCTTGAAGCACAGCTGACCCACAAGTACATTTAGAAAGTTACATCTCATCTGCCTTTACATGCCACAACTCCTTATTAGAAGTTTTTTCGACCTGGAAAAGGCATATGATACTATATGGTTACACCACATTCTGAAACCGCTATCATCCCACTGCCTACGAGGGAACATGTGTACATTCATTAGATCATTCCTTTCCAATCATACCTTCCAAGTGAACTTTACCTCTTCAACTTCATCTCATCAATATGGTGTCCCAGACATGAGTGTACGTAACACCAAATTATTTCTTCTAGCTATAAACGGCTTAATTTCAGCACTATCACCAGTTATCCAATCCTCACTGTATGTAGATTATTTTATCATCTATGTATCAGGCTCCTATACCTATTCTCCATCAACTAATCCAGTCTTCGATATCTTCATTTTCTTCCTGGGCCACTGACCATGGCTACTGCTTTTCCACTTCCAAATCCTTCTTTCCATCCTTTTTTTTCTTTATATGATACCCCTCTCCACTTCCGCTCCTCAGGCAAATTCCTTGGAGCCATTTTTGACTTCAAACTTTCCTGGCGAGACATCCTCTACAGACTCTCTCATATATCCTAGGGGTCAGACTATAACAGGCTCAGAACCCTGGTGCATTGGCTAGCAGGGGTAGTTATAGTTATGATGGCTTGACTCTTTATTAATGAAGAGTATAACACAGTGAGGGGAACACACGAGACGATGTCTTAGGGAATGCGCTGGACTGACCTTATCACGTCGAGGACTTGGACAAGAACTGAGTAAACTGGGTCATCCTTGGCACAAGCAGTGAGTGTCCATCAAACATGCGGCATGGAAGGAATAATAGTGCAGCTGGAAGAAATTTAGGAGCAGCTGCAGGAAGTAATGACCCTCCATATTACCAGACTGTAAAAGGTTAAGGATGCCTCTAAACAATGGTTATGGCTGGTTGGTAGTGATAGTGGTTATAACGGCTTGATTCTTTATTAATGAAGAAAACATGAGATGATGTCTTAGGGTAAAGTGCTGAGCGCAAGGTTGCGTGTCCGGCCAGCCAGCCAGACAAGGTCAGGTTAGACTGACTTTATCATGTCGAGCCCTGGACACATTTTCGCGTGCATTGTCTTTGGTGCATCTTCGTGGCTGCTCATTCCTGTTGTCTTCTTCTTGCTGGTCCTTGGTATAATCCATCCATCCTCAATGTCCACACATCAAAGGTCTCGCACACCTCCTCCTTGACTTTGGATTTATCTAGACTTCCTCGTAGTCCTCGCCCAGATCTAACTCAGGGCGTACTTGTCCACACGTCCTCATAGATCTAGTCTAGGTCCTTCTCTACTGCATGCTTGTCCTCACGTTCTCGTAATTTTCATCTGGATCTATGGGTGTCTGGGCAGGAGGCATCCTCTTCGGCATCTCAGGGCAGCTAATACCTGCGCTGACGAGCTCCTTTAGTTGACTGGATATGCACGTGTCCAGACAGGCAGTGCCCTTCCACAGCATCTTGGGGCGAATGGTACCTGCGCTGGTGAGTTCCTGGTCCTTCGCTGGATCTATGTGCGTCCCGGCAGGCGGCACCCTTCTATTACATCATAAGGTGGCTTAATACCTGCTCTGATGAACATCCTGGTCCACAGGTGGCCTGTGGACCAGTTTCTGCAGCAGGGTCCTCCTTCGGTGCCGTGTCGGATATTGGTGAACCAGATTATACACGTAAGGGCCAAGATAGTAAGAGAAAAAGAAAGGCAACAGAGAAGAGGGGGTGTTAAATGCCTCTAGCCGGTTATTCATATAAATTTGCAGTTTTTTTTTTTTTTTTACTTTATTTTCATTTTTTTTCTCGTTTTGTTTTACTTCCACAAAGACAAAGAAGAAAATAGGAGAGGGAGACATCAATAGCGATCAGCATGGACCTGGCTTGAACTACCAACCGTCTTTGATAAATATAAGAGTAGATAAGGGAAACAACAATGGCATTCCGCAAGGATTTACTTGATCCAATTGTCGTCACACAGAGAAGAAATAAATGTAAAACAAGAAATTGTATATCATGTACGAGTCACTCATCGTGACTGACAAAATTGCGGGCAAAAGAGATACATCATAGATCTTTATGCCTACAACTACAACAGCAACAAACCCTATTAATGAAAAGGTTTCAGTGTCTTCTGTTTTGCATGGATGAGTAAGTGTGTGTGTGTGTTTGTGTTTGTGTGTGTGTGTGTGTGTGTGTGTGTGTGTGTGTGTGTGTGTGTGTGTGTGTGTGTGTGTGTGTGTGTGTGTGTGTGTGTGCGCGTGCGTGTGTGAGCGACAGCGAGCGTGAATGAGAATGAGTGAGAGTGACCTCACAAAGAAAATGTATCACAAACACGAAGATTATCGTTCAATATTACAAAACTGAGATAAATTAGCAATGCTATTTGTACAAAATTACTTCAACTACCACACTGAATTCAACATTTAATGATATGCGACAGAATGTACGCATTAATGAATGGTGACCTGAAAAACATTTGCAAGCTTTTTAGCAAGCAAATCTTCTTGGGGTCAGAAATTCTGAATTGCCAAGGTAGCCATGTCTAGCTATGCATGTCAGACTTCATCGACAGGGGTATCCTATACCCAAAATGAATGAAGCGAACTGAGCTGGGAAAATCTATAAATAACCTGCTGCTCTCTTCTGCGTATCTGTGATGGGTGCTTGTGACATTCCCTCCGGGTATTTATCACGAATCACACGATCGCTTGGGATTTACCCAAAATATGCGAATTCAAGAGGGTGAAACAGGCGTGATTATTAAGTAATGATTCTAGCTTAAACCCTAGTCCTACTATTATTAACAGATGTAACTGCAGGTCAAACCAACTCAAACGTTCAAACCAACTCAAAAGTTGCTGATCGAATGAATAACTTTGGTTTTACTTGTACCTACTATCATAATGGTGGAGTGAAGATCCATTAGGCGATTTACACAATTTTGGATTACATCGGGCATCCCAATGCACTGTGATATGGGGAAGATCCCACCGCTGCCACCAGATGGTAAAAGGCTATGGATGCCTCTAAACAATGGTTATGACTGGTTGGCAGGGATAGTGGTTATAACGGCTTGACTCTTTATTAATGAAGAGTACAACACAGTGAGGGGAAAACACGAGACGATGTCTTAGGGTAAAACACCGAGGGCCAGCCAGCTGGACAAGGTCAGGCTGGACTGGCCTTATCACATCGAGCCCTGGATATGAACTGAGTAAACTGGGTCATCCTCAGCACAAGCAGTGAGCGTCTATCGAACACGTGGCATAGAAGGAATAATGGTGCAGCTGGAGGAAATGTAGGAGCAGATACAGGAAATATGGGGGGAGCGAGGTTAGGTCACCGGTTCTGTCTGTTAATGACCCTCCACAGAGACCAGAAAATTCTCCTCCATCTCCATACTTCACTGATCCTATCCGCTATGGTTGTCACATCTATTCCTTTGCCTCTACCTCTCTTCTTACTCACCTTAATGCTATCCACTACTGCAATCTATGCTTAGCCCTAGGTACCTTCTGCTCCTCTCCAGTTGAGAGCCTATACAATGAATCAGGCCTGTCTTCCCTCTCTCAATTCCATGCCCTTTTCTCTCTATGGAGCTATGCACGTTTTCTCTCTCTAAACTAAATATCTCTCAGTCCATTCTTCCTACCATTACCTCCTCTCTATGCCTACCTACTCCTTTCTCTATCCGGTTGGATGCACTTCTCTTCCATTCACCCTATCCTCACTACTGACCCCTACTTTTTTCTACCTATAAATACCCACATTTGCTTATACTTCCTCTCATATGAGCCCCTCTGCTTTCCCTGATACATCAAAATCAGTCACCCCCCCCCCTCTTCGGTCCTCCTCACTAATTTCCTCAGTCATACCTCAACCCACTCCGCCAGTACTCAAATTTATACAGATGGCTTAAAATCTATATCTGGTACTGGTTTTTGCTGTAATCTTTCCTTCTTATACTTTCAACTCTCCACTCCCACCTGAATCCAGCATCCTTACAACGTAGTTCTATGCGACCCTCCCTTCCTTATCCTTCACAATTCTAACCGACTCAAAATACTCATTATCTCTTATACAATCTCTACAGCCTATCAACCCTCTTGTGTGCAAGATTCAGGACCAATTATTCCAACATGACATATAGCACAAAAGTTTTTGCTAGACACAGCCACAATGGGATTCCTTGGCAATGAACATCCCATCAACCCAGATTTTCACAATTACCTGTCTCAACTACCCTAACTTCAAAACCTTCCTCTTGACAGTATTTCTGGTCTAACCTTATCACTAGCAAAATACAATACATAAAACCTTCCATCTCCCCTTGGTCAATACCATTTTATAATAATTGATGCTGGAAAACTGTTCTTGCCCACTTACGCATTGGAAACACTCATCTCACACATTCATATCCCATGTCACAATCTCATCCACCTCTATGCTCCTCTATCAGTCCCACACATTCTCCTATCCTGCCTCCGCTTTACAGCAACCTGTACCTCTGCTTTTCCTCGCTTATTCTCACTTTCCCGACTCCCCAACCTATTAGACATCTTGGAATCCCCAGCCTTTTCCTTAGACAACTTGTTCTCCTTCCTCCTTCAGATGCATAAATATCCTCTATTGAATTTTATTGTTGTAACCCTTTATACCTTCCCTTCTAACAACCTTTACCTTATGCTATAGAGAGGGGTGCTGATGGGGTATGCTATACTCCATCAACACCTCTCTGCCCTATCATACTACCCTCTAGTACTGCTAACCTCTAATTCTACCCTAATCATTAACTCATTCCTAACTCTTTTTCTTACTATACTTTACAATAGCACTATATGACCTTTGATGTCTAGCACATTTATTTGTTTTAAGTATTGTTATCAGTGCTTAAGGGTTATGGAAAAGGAAGGAAAAAAATATAGTAGAAAATAATATTCCATGTCACTGTCACTCAGATCAGTGGTCACTGCATAGGAATTAAGCTTTTCAGAAATATATATAATTTTGAGAGGGTGAACCTTTTGCTGGGAAAGTATCACATCATGTTTTCCTTTTTTTCTACCTTGGCGGGGGAATATCAGCTTTTTTTTCTCCCAATATGTTGACGGCACCCAACTACATCTACAATTTGATTATATATGTTACACAGATGCTTGACTGAATATGGGATAACAAATAAACATGTGGGGATGGTATTTTATTTTCTTCTTCCGATGAGCGGACTATCGATTCAAAACGGTAACCATTGTGCAAATGATATCCAAAGGGAAAGGCAAATAAAGGCAACAGTTAGTTATATCATACATTTATTTATTCTTACTTCATCATCATTATCTTTACAAATAAATTTAATGGAAGCATCTATATTTTAGCGAGTGTAAGCATTATAGCTAAGTGAGGTCAGTAACATTCAATTAGGAAATTAAGACCTACATTTAATTCTAAATATCAAAATATAAGTGGTAATGTATGCTTAGACTTTTAAACAAAGTTTACTTAACAACCAGGGAATACACCGTTATACTTGAATGCTTTTCTTCTTCTTTTTTGTCTAAGCATTTGATGTGTGAAAAATGATGGCAGTAGACGGAAGTGCTTCCCTTTCTGCTAGTCATTATTCAACGGATCAGTCCTGAGGAAAGATGACACTAAAGACTGAATGGGACATGAAAATGACTATCCTCGCAGCAAAGAGTTGTATTTAATGTGTTTTAATGTTTTTCTGATGTAGATATATTAAAAATGGGTTAAATATCTCTCTCGATCTGTGTGAATGTTCATTTTCAACCATATATATATATATATTTTTTTTTTCTACATAACACCGAAGAAAATTATTTACAGCCAGTCTACTCAGCGAAGGTGGACAAATATGGCAACGCTTCATAGCACTATTTATTACTGGTTTCAGGGTTAAAGAGCGAAATCAATGGTGGCAAACTATCAATATATACTGTAATACGCAAACGCCACTCACACACCATACACATTGTGGTAGATGAGGTATACATCTACCGCTTGAACTGGTCCATATCGCCTATGAGAGCTGAGAGGTGTCCTTGTCAGCCAGTCAGATCTCTGCAGTAAGTCTAGAGAAGTGGCCTCTGGTGAGACCTGTGATCCAACCTGGAATTATGCTGAGCTTCAGGTTGCAGGGTCGTGATGCTGCTACCAGTGTAGTAGATGAGGTTGCATCTACTACTGGAACTAGCATCTTATCTCTTGAGGAAGTGTTTGTCGTGGGTGTGTGTTTCCGCTAGTATGGCTGGGTGCTGAAGGTGAAGTGGAGATCAACGGGGGAGCTGGAAAGCTCCCAGTCAGCTAAGAACTAGGCGAGGACAAGGCTGTGGACCTGATGCGACCCAACCTGGGAATTATGCTGAGCTTCAGGTTGCAGGGTTGTACTGCTACAATATGCATTTGACAAACACAAAAACTTGTGTCTAATAAAATAAAGTTCAGTAGCATAGTAAGTTTGTGGATGAATAGATGAGTGATTGTGTACATACTACATATGTTATACCATTTATATAGTTCTATGTAGATATTTAAGCATGTACAATTTGTCTTATTTGATGTACAGCTTGTATTTATTCCGTTCATATGGCAATGAACGTTCCCATGTTCAACATATAAAGTAACTTTATTACCAGTCTATCCCTTGGTAAGAATGGAAATACATTTGAGGTGTGCATACTATTCAAAACATTTACATATGTGTGGTAGCATTCATGTAACAAGATGAGAAGTAAATAAATGCATTTAATTGTTTTGCAAATGCCATTTTACTACATGGAAATGGCCACAGAAAGAGAGAAAAAGAACAGGGGGCCATTTGCTTGAAGCATAACTCCCCAAAGACAAATATTGAACTTAGCAAGCTTAGTGAAGAATCTTTATGGCCAGAACATTTGAAATTATAAAGATCTCTTACAGGTAAATGCTAGAATATATGCCGTTTTTAAAGAAACGGTTCCCTTAACCAATAACATCAAATCATGGGAGGCTGTTATATAAAGTATGTTTACCTTAGAAAAAATGCTAAAGTACTAAATCATTCAGTCACCATTCACCTTTTTTGAATGGTATTGAAGTTGATTTGTCATAATGTGGTTTGTTTATATAAAGTTACATTATTCAGGAAAAAATGAAAAGAAAAAGATCAAATTTGAATACTAATATGTTGTTGATTTTTAAAATTTATGTAGTTATTCGCCTCCAAAATCCTTAATTTAAAATCCATACTTTTCTTCACACATCCCGCATTCAGCAAAATCCTTGTAACACCCAGGCTGCAGCTTCGTGGTCCCTGTCTTATCACACGCTTGGTAGGTGTCTTGGAAAAACTCGTCGTACATGCCATACCCCTATAGCGCACCACCTAGTTTGTTCTCAGGTGGTGGAGTGGAATTCTTAAGATCAGGGCTCTTACTTTTTTTCTTTTAGTTCACAAAAAAAAAAAAAAAAAAAAAAAAAAAAAAAAAAAAAAAAAAAACTACTCTAGGAAGTATATGAAAGCCAGTAGAATGGACCAAGACACATTTACTGCCTTTCACTCAAAATAAAAGGAATCTGCTTCTTTTATTTCTCTTTATTCTGGGGGAGTGTCGTACCTTTAGTTTCTCCCCTCCTACCTCTATTACATTTGGTTCCAAATTTTTAGTGATCTTCCATACATTAAAAATGAAGTATTTTTTCTATCTTTGTAGTGAGAAGCTTTCCCAATATTTAGTATTTGCTTCTTTTTTTTTGTGAAACCTCTTTGAACCAGTTCTAGCACTATCATACATGTCTGTTGTGAGACTTGGGTTTCATCTCACTCATATTCCAATACTGGAATCCCTAGTGTTTTCCATAATGGCAGTGGGTGTTCTGGATCGCCTGTCTAAAAAGTTCTCATCACCCATCCACTCATAGCTACCACTGACTATTTTTTCTTATTTTAGAATTCAGGAGGTCATGGAGGATATAACAGGAGCCATTATATTTCAAAAGCTGTTTTAATTTTTTGATCTCTAATATATTGCAGAAGGATGTTAGCAAGAACCTTGCCTCATATGCTGAAAAGTGTGATGCCTCAGTAATTGCTGCAGTTCCACTGATCCCCTTTCCCATTCCATAGAAGGATGACCACACCCCTTAATAGGTCTAGGTGAAAGGTACCAGACTGCTAGCAGCAAGGACAGCATGAAATCCCTGTACCACAGGATTACCATCATTCTTCAACGAGTTGGCAGGGACACAGAAGATATTCCTGCTTTACACCCCTCAGCTTGGAAATCATGTCACACACTTCAGTTAGGGTAGGAAGTTCCTCATTGATGATAAAGTCCAGCACTGGGATCAGTGTAGAACTTTGTGTCCAGGCTGACTGTTGATGGATAAACCAATAGTTGCTCAAAGTACTGTAAGGAGAGATTGGAGTTCAGCTTTCTCATGGATTGGTAGACAAGACAATGGTCATTTACTAAGATGTGGATGTTGACCTGCAAGATTTCTGATGTAGTCTACTGTTCTTGTTCTCTTTCCAGTGTCCAAGTCCCAGAAAATGATGCAGAAGTTCTGACATATACATTTCTGGCTTCCAGTGTATCCTGTGATGATTTTAGGTGGTTGCCAATGGACACTCAGTACACCAGGGTCCATGAGGTTGCAGAGTGCTGCAAAAGTTGGCCTCAGCATAATTTCAGGCACACTACCACAAACAACCCAAGTGAAACACCCTAGAGTGAACTCTGGACCAACAAGTTTTAAAGTGGACTAGGTGGGTAACCACTACCAATCTACAGTTGATACCATAGAACCTGGTACTCCAGTACACCCTGCAATTCTGGAGGATCCTCTAGTGAGTGGGAATAAGGATGTGGTCAATCTCTTTAGTCATATTCCGGCATCAATGTACAGGCCCAGCAAAGTGGGCTGAAACTGTACCAGGAATTATAAATCCTCGATCTCCTGACCACCTAAAAAAGTAGATTCCTGCTGCTACAACCAGTTTCTGAGCTAGGACCAGCAGACATCTCATGGCCAGATTGATAACAACCGGATACTATATTTAGCCAATAACAACAGGAGTTCCCAGTGCTGTACTGTGTGTGGTGCTTGCATGAATGTTAAGTGTATAGTGAACACAGGGCTGGTAAAGGAGTGTGGCCACCCCAAATCACCAAGAACTTCTACATGGCCAATGAGCTCATAGATTGGTGTGCATGCAAGGTATTGTACATCCAATGATGGCTGGTAACTTTAGTTTCACACAACCTTTCAACCTTACAATTGTTTAAATTATTCAGTGTAATATATGCGAATCTGCTTTTTTCCATTGCAAATGATGCAAGTGAAAGTATTGGAAATTGCTTATAAAGTCCCTATTACTCAAGCCTTCTTAACTCCGGACCTCCACCCAATCACTGTCGACTTACTACCCATGAGGTATTTGTCATAGCCTATTTTCATTTGTTTTTTTGCCTTCCGCAAATTACTTCATGTATCAGTGTGTATTCCCTTTCTTTATGAATGTGGGAGTTCTTACCTGGGGATCAAAACACCATCTCTTAGTGGGGATGTAGAGTCACCGGGAGCAGTGGCCCAGTAGCTATCAGTGTAAGCGAATTGCCCATGCTCCCTGTCCTAACCTCCAATAAACTTTAAAACGCACGCCTGAGATTGTTATCTTCACTTCCAGCTCTTCCACGGTATAATGAGTATTGAAGACATTTCAGAAGTTCCTATGGGCAACAAGTGATATTTCTGCAGGCAACCAATAAGACAAAGAATGGGAGAGCTGACCACCTGCAATCACTAATAGATCACCAATGCCTCCCACAATATATCCTAGGTAGTTCCTACCCAGCCCTGATTTCACCCAAACCCTAGCATGGATGGCATGGCCAGCAGCTCAGAATCAACAGCCACTGCACCCAACATCGGGGTTAGGAGAAGTGACTGTTGGCATATCGCCGGCAGCATTTGAAGCAGGGGCCATCAGCATGGAGGACTACGGGAACATTTGTGAGTGAATGCCACTATTGGCTGCCTCCTACATAAGACTCCTGTGTAGCAGCAAAGTAAAGTACAGCAGCAATCACCATTGTATGAAGTGTGGTGATCTGGCTACAATGGTTGGTGTGTGGTCAGATTTTTATGTATCCTTGTAAGCTCCAGGTGACAGTGCATGTGAATATGTATCAAAATGTGCTTTGGGAGGTGAGTATAAATTCCAGTGTCCCAAGTATCAGTGCTTTAGGTGAGTACATGTTGGTCAAGAAAGTAGTAATGGATCTGAGTGAGCATAGCATGAAGGCAGAAGTGCTAATGTGCCTCCCCCGCCTTGATTCATTGAATGACAGTTATTGAATGTGAGATAAAAGAGTCACCTGAAAAAGTGGCAGAGCCATGGGTCACATGGCGTGTGTGTCGGCCATACAACACCCATTTAATAAGTCCCCATCTTCTGTCCTGGAACCCTTCCACATTGAAGTGGCAGTATCAGGTGTGTCACGTTGACCTAATGACCAGTCGTCTTCATGCAACACAGGAACTAGAAACAGCTGTAAATGCTGCACAGGATGCAGGGACAGTGACTGTCAAGGAGACCACCAATACCATGCCTTTAGAGTTACATACTGCTCCTGTGGGCCCTTTCGTCCAACCCTTACCCTAAAATGGAGCATCCTCACATCTAGTGCAGTGACAGTGGGGAGTGTGGACACAATGGTTTCCCTGCTTGTTGTAGTTGTCTGTGCTTATCTTTTGCCAAGTGTTCAACCATGGCTGGCAGATATCAGAGCCCATGTGTCCATGGCAGGATGCACATTGTTGAGCAGTCTTGGCATCTTGCAGCACTAGCTACAATCAGCACCTGTAGCAGTCAATCATGTTGCTGGAGGTGGCATACACTTCATTGGAAGCCTGATCTGCCAACTGTTACTACCAATGAATACATTTTCATTGCAGGCAGGGTGCAGCTTCTCTACCTGTCTCTTGGAGCATACAAGTGCTACTTGATTTGCCATGCCCCTCAGTATCTGATTTGTTGCACTTCTAGACATCCCACAGGCCCAACACATCAAGGGGCACTGCCTTGCGAGCTGGTAGAGGAAAATGTAGACCACCTCGAGAAATGTTTTTTGGAACACTTCAGGCAGATGCATTTGCTGTGGGATGTGCACTCTACTGGAGATATATGGTCTGACACATCACATTCACCTGTGACTTGATGCCCATCCACTTGCAGTCCATGTCCCAGCCTCACTCCATTGAATGACAATGGAAAATGGTACTGTGTGGTAGCAGGCACCACACAGCTGCAGAAAAGAACTACAGCATTCATGAAGGGAAAGCCCTTGTTATTGCTTGGTGCCTCAAAAAGGCATGCCTCTTCCTACTGGCCTGCAGGAACCTCATATTCGTCACTGACCACAAAGCTCTCACTAAAATCTATGGTGATATGAAACTAAACGGTATCATCAACCCCTGAATTTTGAGCCTAAAAGAGAAGATGCTCTTACACCCCTTCCATATTATGTACCTAAAAGGCAAGATGGAAGTGTGCAGCAGATGCCACCCACTGGAGTTGGATGAGGTCAAGAATGAACTGGTTTGTGCAACCATGACAGAAGCTGCATCAGAAGCTGTTGAAAGTTGGAGGATGGACCTCCAAGCAGATCATAGAGGAAGCAGTCAAGGATAAGGACTACTGACTGCTACACAAGTGTGTATCCAATGATTGGAGTGCCCACAAAGATATATAGCAACTTCATAATGCAGCACCATCTGTCATACCAGGGAAATATCATCCTATACACCAGTGGTGAGAAGTACCCACCTCAGGTCATCCTTACGACCTCAGGTATGTTGTACTCACTAATTTCCATGCTCCGCAGGGCATGCCAGTCAGTCTACTGGCTTGGCAATGATGCTGAATTGGAACAAAAGCAGCATCAGTGCCAGGTATGAAAAATATGCCCCCTCTAACCCAGTAGACACCATGCTCCTCCCCCCTACTCATTTCAGAAAGCTGCAACAGACCTGTTTCAGCTCAATGGCCAGAACTACATTACCTACACCAATAGGCTGATGGGTTGGTTGGAAGTGAAACACATACCAGAAGACACTACAAGTGCACGTCTCATCACTATCTTCACGAGGTGGCTTAAGCGATTTGGAATTCTAAAGATCTCATGTGATGGGGGCACAAACCTCACCAACCAAGAATCAAAGAACTTCCTTGATGTGTCGTGTGTACGGCTGTGAATTTCTTCTGCCAATTATCCCCAGTCTAGTGGTTATTACAAGGCAGTCCTACAATGAACCAAGATGTTACTACAAGCACCACTACAATAAGCGGATCTCTGATGCCACTACTTCAACACCCCCTTACAGAACTCTGATGCCTCTCCAACCCAATGGCGACCGGGCATCAGATACTAGACAAAGTTCCAGTGGACAACTCAAACTATTGGGCAAGTGAACAGTGGTCTAGGCTCTCAGGAATTGTGTAGGAGTCTTGTGCTACTCAGGCGAAAGTGCCTCATTAGGACATGACATGTCAGCACACAACTTCATGTCACTGAACCCGGGAAAGCGTGCTCAAATTCATGATCCTTGCGGTGGGCGCTGGCATCACCTGGGCATTATTGTGAAATTGACAGCACCTCGACAGTATCTGGTGCAGTTTGACGGCAGTGGAAGAGCCACAATAAGAAACAGGAGACACTTCCATCCCTTCACGTGTGAAACTTAAGCCCAGTCACAATATGGAGCAAGACCAAGACGCATCAGATGCGCCCCGCAACATTTAAACTACGTGGTTTACAATATCACAGAATGAGGAAACTGTTTCGTTGGCCACAGTCTATTTCTGTTCAAGTATGTAAAAAAGTTATGGATATTTTGTTCCCTTTTATATAACATGCTTTCCCTGATTGCCGACAATTGTTCATTACACTAGAATAGATGAACTGTCTGTGTAATCAGGGGAGAGAGAGGATCCGAATATCGTCTCTTGGTGGCGACGTAGAGTAGCACCGGGAGCAGTTACCTGACAGCCATCAATGGAAGCTGATGTTCGTGCTCCTTGTCCTAACCTCCAATAAACTTTTACATGCACGTCTGGTGTTTGCTATCTTCACCTCCTCTTACAGTGACAGTCATTATTTTTTTTTAGTGTTAAGTGCTGCACAACTTTCATAGGTAATTCTTTAAAACACTGGTGCATTCGCCTGTCTGCAGATTATTTCTTGTACTGACTTTATTTATTTATTTATTTATTATTATTTTTTTTCTCTCCTCTAGAAGACTTATCTTTGACTTGCCCTAGCTTTATGCATCCATACCGTTAAGATTAACCCTATTCTATGATGGCCTTCCAAAGGAAATGCCATAAATGAGAAGTTTCTTGTTTTAGAGTTTTTCATTTTGGGCTCTCTGACAATTGCGTGTCAAATAACTTCGTTATTATTTATTTGACACGGAAGATTAGTTTCTTAGATTTATTCGCCCTATTGTTTGTATATTTTATTTTCCGTATAAAAGATGGCTGGTTGAAACATAATTAGTTTTTTTTTCTGTACATCACAGGCAACGTTTACCTAATCCTAAATGGCAGTGAGAAAATGGAACTATAGCGAAAGTTTCCCGTCTGAAAAAACATGGCATTATTGGAAATGACATTCTAAGAGACTTTTCTTCTATAGCATTTCCTTTTCATAGTATGAGTAGTAGCGAGGGTGTAAAACTCAAGGGCAGGGCGTGAGAAATTGACGCGAAAGCGAGGAAACGACGAAATAATCGGACGGAATTGTAGAGGATAACGTAAACAAGGGAAATCAAAAGAGCCAAAGGGAATTGTACTTGGCCGTGATGTGACAACAGACACTAGCGACCAGTCTGTTAGATTCGATAATATTTGTTAATATATTATCACAGACAATAGAAGCTGGACCCAAGGGAAGTTGGTTGAAATTCATATCAGGTTATGTCGTGTATAAAGTGCTGTTTCACCTTTATTATGCAAATTATCATAGCGATAAAGAAAGAAAGAAAGAAAAAAAAACAGATAGTGGTCGCAATTCCAACAGCGATGACGAGGATTTTGACGACTCGCAGAATTTATTTACTGACTGCGGATTTATTGGTTAAGGTAAGAAATTACCGGTGAGAGATCCAGATATTTGCCCGGACGGGTGGTAGGAGGAGGGGGGGGGTGGCCATCAACGTCCGCCACCAAAGCGTATCATGCAGAACATGAGGTGAAGATTTTGCAGACCAGGCGGTTGGTAAGGAAGCCCCCCCCCCCCAAGAATGCGTTCCACAATAACTAAATTTCTGAGTTTTACTTCGATCATTCGCTTGTATTCCGCAATTTCCCTGATACTTCTCATGCCCTCTCCAGATATTTTGGCCTATATCGTAGCTGTGCTTCGTTTGCGAAGGAAATGAGTGCTAGTCTCGAAACACGACAAGAGCTTTCAGAAAAAAATAATACAGTTTCCACCCGGAATCGGTGTTAGGCGTCATTTTCAAATTTGCCAAACATATTCTACTGAGTCAAGGCGTACTAGACAGGATGGTGATGAGTGAAGGGAAAGTGAGACATGTCAGTGATCATAATTAGATGAAATGGAACTTGATTATTCACACATGCTGCTTTCAGCCAAGTATCATCTATAACTCAACTGTGTCTTTGCCTTATTAGAATAACGGAAAATAGGTCATGTTGGGCTTTGTATGGGAGCATTAAATGAGAATTCTGAAACTTCAATGCTATTCTGTCCTGTACAATGCTTGTTATGTCGTCCTGGACTTCAAGAAAGTATAAAAGTATATAAAATCAAGAATTTCGCTTTAATACCAATCCGTTGAACAAAATTTATGGAAGTCACAATACCAGCAGCCCAAGAACTGCCTTAAACACGTTAAACCCAAAAGAAAAACGCAAATCACAACCACCAACTTACCGAATACCCTGTCAAAAATCCTATAACGCGTAAGGATCCAATCATCAACCTGACATCTTGGAAATCCTCGAAACTCCTTCCCTGAGGAGGTAGCGGCGGACAAACACGTGGGTTTGTTTACGTCTGTTGTTTACTTCGCCAAACCTCTGGCTGACACTGAGAAGTAAAATTGTTATTTGGAGGTTATTAGGAGGTTTTGCTACTAGTTTTCTGCTGGTGTTATTTTCTTTTATATATTTTTATATATAAATATATTAATATAAATACTCTGCTGGATTAGTAAAGTATGTATATAATTTAGATCGCATTTGTTGTCGATTATTTTTTTACCTTTTTTTTTCTTTTACATTCATACATTCATTTTTTAAACATTCATATATTATACTCATGTTACCAATTTCTATATATCGTATACTAAATCTAAAGTCTACAATTGAAGTCTAGCCACATGAAAAAAATCTGGCGCTAAAATATTTTATTCCAAACGTGAAAGCCGATCGCTGGAGGGACTTAATAGCGAACTTTTATCAAAAACCTTTGTAAGTTATTTTACTTTATTTTTAAAATTATTTCCCTTACATTTTTTGTTAAGTTAGATAATGATAGTGACCGGGTTTAATATAGATTATTTCTAGCTTGTAATATTGCTGAGTTATCTTAGATAACAATAATCTCACTTCCTGGCCTCGCCCTCATACACGTTAGAAAAAATATAGAAAAAAATGTTGTATTTTTAGGTAATATAATAATGCTTACGGCAACGACCAAGCGCGAGTCATATTACCTTTAGCACACATATTGCCAGAATTTAATATCCTGGTAAATCCAACAATTTTATTATATTTTATGGATATAGGGATAATAGCACATAAAAGTACATAGTATTTGTTCTTTCTTTTTCTTTACGTCAAGATTCGTGTATATATAATATTTGGTGAATGGATGGGAAAAGGGAATAACAGGGAATTTGAAAATGTATCGCCAAAATGCACTTGGTTTGTTAACCGAAATTATGGTTATTCTGTTGTTATTAATTGCCGGTGTTGTCAATGTTATCATCATAACCATTATTATCATCATCGCCATTACTTAAAATATTATTATCATTATTGTTGTTCTTGTTTATTATTATTATTATTATTATTATTATTATTATTATTATTATTATCATTATTATTATTATTATTATTATTATTATTATTATTATTATTGTTATTATTATTGTTGTTGTTGTTATTATTATTATTATTATTATTATTATTATTATTTATTATTATTATTATTATCATTATTATTATTATTATTATTATTATTATTATTATGGTTATTTTCATCATTATCATCATTGATAATAATAGTAATAATAATTATTATTGTAATAATAACAGTGGTAATAATAGCAATAACATTAATAATGATAATAATTGTAATAATGATAATTATTATAATGATAATAATAACATTGAATAATAGAAATAATCAAAATAATGATAATAGAAATACTGATAATAATAAAAAGATATTAATAATAATAACAATTATTATTTATAATAATGGAAATTATAATAGTAACGATGATGACGATAATGATGACAATAATAATAACAATAATAATTATACTTATTATAATAATGATCATAATAATCGTAATAATAGTAATAAAAAATTGAATAATAAAATGATAATGATAACTTTAATAATGATATAATTATGATAATGATAATAATGATAATAGCAATAATGATGATAATGATTATAATGATGATAACAATAAGTGATGATAATGGTAATGATCATGGTGATAATGATAATAACAATAATAATAATAATGATGATGATGATATGATGATGATGATGATGATTATGATGATGATAATAATAATAATAATAATAATAATAATAATGGTAATAAAGGTAATAATAATAACGGTAATAATAATAATATCAATAATCATAATGATAACAAAAATAATGATAATAAATGATGAGGATAATTATGATGATAATGATAAAAATACAGGTAATAATAATCAGTAATAATAATGATAATAACGATGATAATGGTGATAATGATCATAACAATAATAACGATTATGATGATAGTGATGATGGTAATAATGATGATAATAAGCATAACAATTTAATAATATTGATTATACTACTACTACTACTACTATCATTATTATTATTATTTTGTTGTTGCTATCCTTATTACTATCATTACATTTATTATCACCATTGTTATTGTTATCATTTTCACTATTACTATTATTATTACTGTCATCACATTTGTTTTATTATTATTAGATTTTATATTCTCAATATTGATATCATTATCATCATCACCATCATCATCATCATCATCATCATCATCATCATCATCATCATCATCATCATCATCATCATCATCATCATCATCATCATCATCATCATCATCATCATCATCATCCTCATCATCATCATCATCATCACGATCATAATTATCAGTATCATCACCATCATCATTCATTATTACCATTACTACTACAACAACAACGACTATTAACAACTGCTACTGTCATTATCATAATCATTATCGCCATTCACATATATATATCTTTATCGTTGTTATTACACTTTTCATTATCAGTGACTACTGCCGTTGCCATTTCAGATATTAATGACCGTGAGGGTGTATAGGTGTTTGTTTCTCTATTTGTCTGTGTTTGTTAGTTTGTATGTGTACACGTTTGTGATTGTACTGTTATTGCATGCCCTGTGTGTTTATGTATGTATTTATGTAAACAAAAGGATGGTGAGCATTTGCATGTCAACAGAATCTTTTCTTGACGTCATGGCGAAAACATTGAGTTGTTGTTGCATTTATTTTTTTCAACCAAAGCCGCCTTTCCTCTTTCAGCTGATCCGGGCGATGGAGGGCGGGGGCGGAAATTTCTCACGGACTGACGCCATCCGCGATCCCGGCGGTGTTGCGGCCGCCCCTCAGGAGGAGGAGGAGGAGTCTCAGGCCGTGACTGCCTCGCTAACGTCATCATCCTCTTCGACCTCGGCGCCGTCATCATTATCTTTAATATCGCAGGCCCCATCCTCGTCATCCCCCTTGGGCCCGCTTCCGAAGCCATCTCTACCGTTCACGCATTTTCTTTCTCACGCCCATCCGCCCACCAGGGAAGGCGAGGGCGTGGGCGTGTCTCAGTCTTTCAGCGTCATCCATAGTTATCTGGACACGTGGACGCCCGTTATGCCCTCGCGCGAGGGCGCGGTCCACTTGGCTCACGTGTTTGGGGGTGAGTTTTTTCTTCTGGTTTAATTATCTTTAAGTTAAAAATTTATTATATTGCATTGAACCTCCTTTGGTCGATTGTATATTTTTCTTTTGTGTATAACGTTCCAGCTCATTGTACTCCTTTCCCCTTCCAGAAAACGCCGCTCCGGCCGTCGCAGCGACTCCTGGAGGAACGGAAGGCGGGCGCGGCGCTCCCTTCGCCTCCCGCGCCGTTCTGGCACGCGCGGTATTTGACACAGATCTGCCTTCGCGCCATTCGCCTGCCGTCCTGGATCTGGCTGTGCCGCGCCCTCCGCCCCCTGTCCTTTATCCGCCTACGTCATTCCCCGCTCCTGCCCCGATTCCTTCTCTCTTTCGTGAGTCACCGGCGTCAGACCTCTCCTTGCCGCTCCTCACGCCGACGCAGGAAGGGCCCCTATGTCGCTCGACGCTCGCTGTAGATCCTCCGTATTCCTACCTCCCGCCCGGCCTGAATCCTTTACTGCCACGCCCCACGGCCGTGTTAAACCCCCCTCCGCCGCGCCTGGCCCTTGCTCTGCCCCAGCGCGAAGACCCGCACAAGCAAGGTGCTCCCATATCCGCGAGGCGGACCTCCCCAAGAGTTCCTCAGGTGCCCCCGGAACGCCCTTTGACCAGCGAGTCCCCAGACGAA
>NC_051421.1:13294773-13309773 GCF_015228065.2 Penaeus monodon | reverse complement strand
AGTATCCGGAATATTGATGGTATTGATAATAGTGACAATAATTATATGAATAAAGATAAAACCATAGCCGAGGAAAACAATTACTAAGATACAATTATTTAATGAAAGAAACAACACGATATGATACCTATTATCCTTAATATAAAAAAAGCAATACATGCACGACAAACCACCTGACCAGTTAATACGGTCGCAAGAAAATCCTCAGCAGCGAGATGAGGTAACAGGAACTACGCAGCCGTCACATTAGGTTTAATCTACTCTCACCTCTCTCCTATAAAGCTCTACTTATTCTAACCCTCAAATCTTCCCTAATCCACTTTCAGTCGCTCGGAATCTAGAAATCTACAGTAAACTACTTTCATCAGCCTTAATATAACCCCAAACATCTACGTATCTACTACTTTTTACAACATACCTACTCTAAATCTCCTCTCACACTCCTTACTTCCACTTCATCAGCTGCAAGATGCCAGTCTTCACCCCAAATCTACACTGCATTTACACCTAACTTCCCCCTGATATCTACTCATCTACCTCGTTTTTTTTCTCCACCAGATTCTAATTAACCTGTCCCCGCGCCGTGACCAACTCGCCTGTAGATTTTCTTTACAATTCGTCAGCTTCCTTTGGTGAACGCAGCCGATTGAGCAGATGAGCAAGCAACTCCTCCTCCTTCTCCTCCTCCTCCTCCTCCTTCTTCTGTTCCTCCTCTTCCTTCTTCTCTTTCTCCTTCTCCTCTTCCTTCTCCTCCTCCTCCTTCTCCTTCTTCTCCTCCTCCTTCTCCTCCATTTTCCCCTCCTCCTCTTCCTCCTCCTTCTCCTCCTCCTCCTTCTCTTCCTCCTCCTCCTTCTCTTCCTCCTCCTCCTCCTCCTCCTTCTTCTTCTTCCTTCTTCTTCTTCTCCTTCATCTCCTCCTCCTCCTCCTGATATCTAGGTCAGTAAAAGGAGAAATGCACTGGGAAAGAACAACCATAGTTATCATGTACTAACAAAAAGGGAGAATGGAATTAAGAAGAAATGGGGTTTAGCGAGAAAAATATATCAGCTGGAAAAAACTATTTTAACAGCCCTTAAAATGTGAAAAAATTTTTTTTTGGGCCGGGGAATTGACGACGCCCGGACGCTTTTACTCAGCGCCGCCCGGGCCCTCCCCCGGCGTTTTGGGTACCCCGAAATATATAACTAAAATTATATATATATATATATATATATAAAATTAATTATATATATTAATAAAAGTAAAATTATATAATATAATATATATATAATATAAAATATATATATGTAAATTATATATATAATATATATAATTTTAAAATTAAAATATTATAAAAATTTTATTTTATTTATTATATTATTTTATATTTTATAATAAAAATATTTAAAATATATATATTTTAAAAAAAAAAAAAAAAAAAAACAAAAACACACAACACACAAAAAAAAAAATAAAAAAAAAAAAAAAATATATTATATATATATATATATAAAATTATATTATATAAAGGAAATGTGAAATTATATATATTATATATATTAATATATATATATAAAATATTATAAATTTTAATTTATATTTTAAAAATTTATTTATATTATAAAATATATAAAATTATAATTATTATATATATTTTATTATTTAAAATAAAATATCTTATACTATATTATATATATTTTAATTATTAGGGGCCCATTATATAATATATATATATATTTAGATATATTTATTAATATATTAGATAATATATATAACACTATATATATATTTTAAAATATTATAAAAACTAATTTATTTTCTATATATATAATTATATATAAAATTATAATATATATTTATTATAAAATTTCTATATATATTATATCCTATATATTTTATATATTCTATCTTCTATATATTATAATAAATACCCTTTATATATTTTATTATATTATTTTATATATATAAAACCCTAAAATTTTATAAAATATAAAAATTTTATATCTATATATATTATATTATATTCTATATTTATCTATATATCTCTATATATTATATATTATCTTTACATTCAAATATATATCTATTTTTATTATATACCCCTCTATTTTAAATTATATCTTTTTTCCCCTCTATTTACCTATTTTTTCGATAATTATCTTAATATATCTCTTCCCTTTATATAAATTTCCAATCTTTTCTCTTTTAATATACCCTTATTATATACCCTTTTTATACTTTTTCTATTTATTTTTGTTGTGTGGGTTGTTTTTGGTGTGGTGGGGTATGTGTGTGTGTGTTGAGAGGGTTTTCCCTGTTTATATATAAAAATATCTATATATATAATATATTATATATTTTTAAAATTTATATAATATAAATATATATTGTGTATATATATACATATAAAATTTTTATAGTTTATATTTATATATATATAATTTTAATTATATTTATATATTAAAATTTTAAATTGATTATATCCATACTTTACCATTATATTTACCCTATTTATATAAATATTTTATAATTTTATAAAATATGTTTTTATTTTAAATTTTCTTTTATATATTTTATATTATTTATATATATATATATATTCTTAAAATATATTTAAAATATATATATTTTAAATATTTTTAATTTATAATATATTATATATATAAAATTTTATGTGTGTGTGTGTGTTTGTGTGTGTGTGTGTGTGTATGAGTTGTTTTTCATTTGTGTACTTAATTAGCTCCGCCTGTATGTTACAAAATCCCCTGCTGATATTTTTTTTTGCCATTTATTTACTATTTCGTTAAAGTAATGATGATGATTATGAAACTGCCCGCGCTCGTCCTTATCTCGTGCAAAACCCTCCACAGAATGACTAGTAGCAAATGCAGAATCCAGCGTCTCAAGTTCGGCTGCCTTATCAGTTGCGTCACCTCGGGCGTAGTTAGACGAAGTTAGTTAGCAAGCAAATAAAGATCATCTAAAAGACACACATAAAAAAACTCGCAAGCCTTGTGGCTCGCGACTGCATGTACGATGTATGAGTCTAAAAAAAAATTTTCCCCCAGAAATCCAAAAGGTCAGGGGGAAAACATTTATATCTGCATATGAGCTTTTTGTATTTAACAAAATTTAAATCAAAAGAAAGGTAAAGGAGAGAGAGAGAGAGAAGAGAGAGAAAGAGAAAAGAAGAGAAGATAGAGAAAGAGAAGAGAAGAGAAGAGAGAGAGAGAGAGAAAAGAAAACGAAGAAAAACCATGGGCAAAGAAAAAAACGGAAATAAATGAATCAATTCCATTTAATGGAATTAAAGCAAGGACAAAGGATACGAGCCCAAGAGTGTATCAGGTATGTGTATAGGACCGAGTACGTTGAATCCAGTTACGGATTCCGAGGCAGAAGCGGGAGCCCATACCCAAAAAAGGGGTTAGACCCGGGGGGGCCCCCCCCCGCCGCTGGGGGGAAACCCCCAGAGCCCGCCCGGCAACACCCTTCCCTTACACCTGCATCTCGTCAGTCATGGCGCCAGGAAACGCGACCACTTTGCTTTTGTGGGAAGCTCTGTTGGATCGGAGAAGCAAGAAACAATCCGTTTTGTTGTCTATTCTCTCATTGGCGTATTTTCTGTATGTTTACCTGTTCCCCTATTTCGCCGCGCTTAGCAACAGGTATCACGTGCGAGCGACATAGCCAGGTGTGGAATCTCGCGTGTAATATCTGGTAAATATCATATTGTTATCTTTTTCATAGCCGGGGCCCTTGGTTTGCTTTTTGCAACCTGAAAATAATATAAAAATTTTCCCGGGAAAAAGGCTAAAATACGGCCAAGATACCCGAAAAGCAAAAGAAAAAAAAATTACATGCTCTTCCTCCGTAATGCTCCTTGTAGCAAGTACCTGACCCAACCTTCCACCCTCCCTCCCACCCCTGACTGCCTTTTGCCCAATTTTCCCTCCCTTTTTAAATAGATTATGAGGAGAACGAGTCCCGTCTTTATTGGTATGTGGTATGTGTTCCACGGCAGGCTTTGCATGGTAAGAAAGCTGCAATCTTCTTCTCTGTTGCCAAGTGGGTCTTGACGCATTCTGACAAACATTGCATGACGACAGGACGGAGGCCAATTTATTTTTTTAGTGGGGGGGGGGGCACCAACGGGAGGGCCATTGTCTATATTGACGTATTTTATGAAGTGGAAGTTCATGGTTGAGGAAGTCCCTCTCCCCCTCTTTTGGGGGGGCGGGAAGGCCATTTTCCCTTTCCAACAATCATCATTTTTATTCGCTTTTTTCCTCATGACAAATTTCCCGCTCTCGCGTCCCAAATAAATTGAAAAATGAGTGAAAACCCAGGAGAGGAAAGGGGGCCCCCGTGAAAGTGGCCTTTTCTCGCCCCCCCGGGGGGGGGCCCACGTGGGGGGAAAGGAGCGATTGAGGGGGGGAAAGGGGAGGGAAGTTTTGGGCCCCCGGGGGAGGGAGGGGGGAGAGGATGGGTTGCTGCGGGGGGGAAAGGGAAATAAACGGGTTTCGAGCGGAGGGGGAAAAAGGGGGCGACGGGGAGGGGGGTGAGCATGGGGGGGGGGAAAGGGGGTTTTCCCCAACGGGGTTTTTAAGTTTCTTTTTCAGTGGAGAGAGGAAAGAAAAGTGGCCCTGTTTTTCGCCCTTTAAAGCAATAAAAGTTTGACCAGTGAAAAATGCCCAAACACGGGCAAATTTAAAGACACGGACTGATCTCAAGAATTAGGTCAATGACACGAACATTTTTTCGCGATCCTGAGGCTCCCCAGCCCTTCCTTCTCATTATCCTCAATAATCACTGACTTGCTGAGGGACTTTCACATCTCTCGCTCAGCCCTTCTTTTCGCGTTTCCCCGTATTCAGATTCCGGGGGGGGTTTCTGGGGAGGGGAAAAATCATAGTCCATGACTTTTTTTTTCGCTTTTACTGTTCCCCCTTTTTTCCAAGGAAAAACCAAAAAAGAATACAAAAAATCCCCTTTTAGCACATTTTGGAACCCAAACTTTTTTTCGGGCAGGGCTTTCCTTTTGGGAGCACTTGGCCAGGGGGTTTTCCGTAATGAACCCCAATTTGGTTATTTTCCCTTTAACAAGTACCCTTTTGGAGGGGCCATTTGTCGAAGCTTAATCTCCGAGTATCTTGTAAATCTTTCGGGGGCGGGCCCAAACCCCCCCCCCCAAAATTCTCGCCAAGAGCATCCTGGCCGGGGCAAAGGGAGGGGGCCCCCTTCTGCCTTCTTTTTTCCCCAAAGGGCCCTTGAGGGAGCGCGACATGCGGGAAAAACCATTCCCTTTGGGTGGTTTCCTAGCAGTAAGGAGCAATAAGGGCATACATTACGATGTCTTCCTTCAGATTCTGATGTTAGTTTTATCGATGGTAAAAGTTGGTGGCAGGAAAGGGGTCTCAGACTGAACAAAAGGAATTTTCGCTTCTCTCTTGCTCTTCCTCTCTCCCTCCCCCACTCTTTATCTTTAATGGCAATCAGGTAATCAGTTCTTGTTGCTCCTTAGGCTAATACCGTAACCGTAGCTATAGTCTTTTACTGAATGATATTGAAAGTTAAAAGAAAACGTCGATATGCTTTTTTAACCCCCTTATGAATCGGAAATTTTTCCTGCTTTCCATTTTTTCTTCCTTCTTATAGTTTTCGTTCTTAATTTTACCCCAGGGGGTTCCCCTCTCTCTTTTCTCCCCCTCTCCCCCTCTTTTCTCTCCCCTCTTCTCTTTTTTTAAAATAAAATATTTTATATTTTTATATATTTTATTTTTAAAATATTAAAATATATATATAATAATATATATATATATATATATATATAATAATATTGAATGGTAAACACTCTTCCCCTGTTGATAATAAAGGGTTTTAAAAAAAATATGCAAAAACTAGTTTTTGAAAAAAAGAAACCCCTGGTTCCATCTTTTAGGTCCCGAAAGGAAAGGAATCCAGTTTTTTTTTCGAAACTGTAATCCCCCCTTTTCAATAAATCTGTTTTTCCTTGTGATTTTTTTAACACACCACACCCCCAAAAAAAACCCCAAAACACCACACAAAAACACACCCCCAAAAACACACACATATAAAAATATATATTATGTATATTATAATATATATATAATACCACATAACATATATACATTTATGTTTTGTATGTATACATTATTTATACACAACACACAGATTATATATATTTATATATATATATATTATATATATATAAAATATATATATATATAATATTGTGGTGTGTGTTGTGTGGTGTGTTTGTGTGTGGGGTTTTGTTTTTGTGGGGGTTGTGTGTGTGTGTTTTTGTGGGTGTGTTTTGTGTGTGTGTGTGTGTGTTTTCTGTGTATGTGGGGTATGTGTGTGTGTGGTGTGGGGGTGTAAAAAAGATTTAATTCCTTGGGCAAAACTTTTCCTCGTTGCCTATTTTTGCCCTGGGGGGCTAAATAGGCAATATCAATTGGGGCCCTTTCATTTCTCCATTACTCCAAGTCAGTGTGGTCCCCCAACCCGGTAAAAAAAGGAAATGGGTTACCTAAATAGGTTCCCCCGGCCCTCTCCGTGGAAAAGGGAAAGGGGGAAACCCCCCACGTAAATTTACTCCAAGAGCATCACAAAAAAGAAACTGCAAAGAAGTATCAGGGTGGACCACGGCGGCTCAAACAAACCCACCCCTAAAAAAAAAAAAAAAAAAAAAAAAAAAAAAAAAAAAAAAAAAAAAAAAATATATATATATTTATAAAATATATAATATATATATTTTATATTATTTTAAATTCATATATTTATATATATATATATAAAATTTTAAAATACTACATCCAAAACTACATTTTAGATCGATAATAGATATATGTACATATATATATATTATATTTTATTATATATTTTATTTATAATAATATTATATATATATAAAATATGCATATATTTTAAAATAGATAAATAATAGGGTAGTAACAGATATTTTAATATACATATGTATGTTTATATGTGATGTATGTATATATTTTTATATTAAATATATACACAAAATATATATCGTAAAACACAAAAACACACACACACACACACACACACAACACACACAACACACAAAACACACACAAAAACCAAAACAACCCCACACCACACACACACCCCAAACCCCCACACACACCCCACACACACCCCACAACCCCCACACCAAACACACACACACCACACAACAGCACCCCCAAAACACACACAAACCCCAAAAAACCACCAAAAACAAAAACCCCCACAAACACACCCCACCCCACACGGGATATATATATATATATTAATAATTATTAAAATATAATATTAATATATATATTTTTACAAAATATAATATATTATATATAATATTGGGAAAATTAAAATATATTTTAAATTTTATAATATATATATATAATATATATTATAATATATATATATATATGTGTGTTTTTTTTGTGTGTGGGGGTGTGTGTGTGTGTGTATATATATATATATATATTAAAATATATATATAATATTTTATATAATAAAACATATATATGTTATATATGGGATTATATATATATATTATATATATAAAATATATTTTTTTAAATATCGATATATTGTTTTGTATAGTAGATTTAAAAAATAGACAGGTTTTGCATAGCTATACATATATATGTATATATATGGGATACTTATATATTTAAAAACACAAAGAAAACAACACACACACACACCAAACACAACACATATCACACACACACACCACACCAAATAAAACACACACCAAAAACACACACCAAAATGCCCCCACACACACACAACACCCCAACACCCCCACACACAACCACAAAACACATTCACCCAAAACACACACACACCCCCCCCACACACCACAAAACACACACACTTTATATTAAAATATATAAAAATATATATTAAAATATATATACACATTTATAAAACAAAAATAATATATATATTTTATATAAAATTTTATATATTATATATATTAAAATTTTATATATTTTATTATATTAAAAGGGGAAGGGGGGTGGCCGAATGGGTTTTAAACGTCCGGACTCAAGACTGTCACGGGCGGCAATCCCGATTCGAAAGGGTTTTGGGGTCAACCCCGGGCCCGGGGCGTTGTTTCCCCTTGGGGCAAGAACTTCACCTCGGGGGTTTTCCTACCTAGCCACTGGGGGGCCCAAATCAGGGCCCCAAATCCCTGCCGGGTAAAAAGAGAGGGGACTCGATTTAAAAAAAAAAAAAAAAAAAAAAAAAAAAAAAAAAAAAAAAAAAAAAAACACTGGGCGAAGGGAATGGGAAACCCCCGCCTAAATTGCCCAAAAAAATCATGGAAAAACCCATGTCGCCAAGGCCGCGGTGGCCGAATTTGGGTTTGGGGCCCTTCCCGGCTCAAGACTGTCACGCGGCAAACTGAGTTCGAGGGTTCCCATTTTACCGGCCGGGGCGTTTTTTTCCCTTTGGGGGAAGGAAATTCACCTTGATTGCCTACCTACCACTGGGTTTCCCCAAACCCGCCCAAATCAGGGTTGGGCCCCAAGGGCCCCGGGTAAAAAAGAGAGAAAAGATTACCTAAAAAAAAAAAGGGAAAACCGGCAACCCCCGTGGGAAAGGAAAATGGGGCCCTACCCCGACTACTTTTCACTCCAAGAGCAAACACAAAAATGAAAAATACAAATTTAAATTTTCATCTGTGACCACGGCGGCTCGGGAAAGAAACCCACCGTTAAAAGGAGGAGGATATATATAAAATAAAATATATATATATATTAAAATATATATATAAATATATATATTATATTTCCCTTTATAAAAAATATAATAAAAAATAAAATATTAAAATTTTATATTTTTTTTATTTTTTTGTTTTAAATTTTTTTATTTTTTTAAGCCTATATGCAATTAATTTTATATAATAAATATATTATAAAATATATATATATATTTATAAAGTATTAATATATATATTATATAAATATATATTATATGTAATATATTATATATATATATATATTTTATATATATATAAAGTGTGTGTGTGTGGGGTTGTGTGTGTGGGTGTGTGTGTGTGGGGTGTGTTTGTGGGGAAATTTTGTGTGTTTGTGTGTGTTTGTGTTTGTGTGTGTGTGTGTGTGAAAGGGGTGTGTGCGGCGTGCGTGGGGTGCCCTGTTGTGGTGGGGTGTGTGGGTGTGTGTTTTGTTTTGTGTGGGTGTGAACAAAATATGTATACTATTAATTATAAAAATATTTTTTATTTTTTTCTAAAATATATTTTAAATTTTATATTTTTAAATTTTAAAATATAATTGGGATATTCATTTAAATTTTTTTTAAAAATTGGGGACATTCCAAAACTTGTTCCCTCTATAAAAGCGGGGACTGTACCATGCATAGATATGTATAAAATAACAGAAATTTTTCAAAACAGAAATTTCCCCTAATACAAGAAAAACGTAACACCTGATAAATCATTCACCGAGCTATTGCAACAGACACTAATAAAATCAGGGTTAATTGTGACAACATGACGGGGAACTAGCGTCGCGCGGGTGGTTCAATAACCTATATGATCTTGGTGCGGGGTGAGTGTTTTTTTTCCTGAGCGAAAATTACCATTATGCTTATTGGCGCTGTTGGTATTGCCATTGTTTTCTTGATATTTGTTGTTTCTGTTTTGTTTTTTTGTTTTTTCCAGGAGTAGAAACGGGAAAAATGTGATAACGACGATAGTTTTTGATATGATTTATGATTATATGATAATTTGATTAAAAAATATAAATAATAAAATAATTTTTGTAATGTAATCCCTTGGGAGAAATATTTTAACACTGCAATAAAAACAACAGCAATAAATAATAATAATAAAAATTTTAAAAAAATATAAAATATAATATAATAATAATAATATAATAATAATAAAATAATTAATCAATGATAATAATAATAATAATAATAATGATAATAATAATAATAATAATAATAATAATAATAATAATAATAATAATAATAATAATAACAATAGTCATAATAATGATGTTAATAATGATAGTAATGATAACAACAACACCAACAATAATAATAATAGTAATATTAATAATAATGATTTGATTTATCTAAAATTATGCAAATCTACGCACGTGCTCACGAGCGATGCAAGTATGCCCAGATGCACACACATAATCGTATGCAGCGATCTGTGTGTGCAGATTTTTTACAATAATAATAATAATAATAATAATAATAATAATAATGATAATAATAATGATAATAATAATAATAATAATAATAATAATAATAATAATAATAATAATAATGATAATAATGATAATAATAATAATAATAATAGTAATAATAATGATAATAATGATTATTATAATAATGATGATAATGATAATGATGATGATAATAATAATAATAGTAGTAGTAATAATAATACTAATAATAATAATGATAATAATAATAATAATAATAATAATAATAATAATAATAATAATAATAATAATAATAATAATAATAATAATAATAATAATGATAATAATAATGATGATGATGATGATAATAAAATAATAATAATAATAATAATAATAATAATAATAATAATAATAATAATAATAATAATAATAATAAGAATAAGAATAAGAATAAGAGTAAGAATAAGAATGAGAATAAGAATAGTAATGATAATAATAATAACAATAATAAAGATACTTATAATAATAATAACAATGATTATGAGCATACTGATAAGAGTGGTGATCATGATGATAATGATAGTAATGGCAATAGCTGAGTTTATGGTAATGAAATGCCAATGAACGTAATAATTATAAAAAATAATGATAGCAATAATATTATTAATTATATTAATGACATGACAAGGACTATCCTCCCTCCCATATTCATTTTCTGTCTCAACTTCCTATCGGTATATCATGAGTCGATAAGATACTGCATAATGATATCAATAATACTGAGTCATGGTATAACTGCAATACGTAATATCTTTCAAGCATCTCGCAAGCAATATGATCATTAATATTGCAACAGCTATCCTCCCATAATGGAACGTCCACAGTGTACGGTACATGCACTACTTTCTTGCATCAACGTCTCGTAACAATCGACTCGCTTTATTTCAACGATCTTTCCTCCAAAGTTATAGAAGAAAGAGGTAGCATACTCATGCTTCTCTCGTAAACTCGCTATGAGACATCTGTTTATTTGTAAAGCTGTTATTGGCTCCAAGAAGGAAAAGAAAGGAGGAACGCTACTTCACAGTACTGTAAGACATCGTTTATTAATAGGATGATAAAGAATGGGCATCAAAGGAAGAGGAAGAAAGAAAAAGAAATGCGAGAGAATGATGATAAAGAAGAGAAGAAAGGAGGGAGAAAGAAAGAGAAGAGAGAAAAAAGAAAAGGAAAGAGGATAAGAAAAGAAGAAAGGCGGGAGAAAAAGGAATGGAGAAAAAAAGAAAGAGAAGAGAGAAGAAAGGAGATAGAGGAAGAAGAAAAAGGAGAAAAAAGAAGAGAAGAAGAAGAAGGAGGAAGAAGAAGAAGAAGAAGAAGAAAGAGAAGAAGAAGAAGAGGAAGAAGAAGAAGAAGAAAAGAAGAAGAAAGAGATGAGGAGGAGGAAGAGGAAAGAGAAGAGGAAGAAGAGGAGGAGGAAGAGGAAAGAGAAGAGGAAGAAGAGGAGGAGGAAGAGGAATGAAGTCCTCCTTCAGAAAGCAGATTCTCCGGAGCAAGACGCAAGACGCCAACGCACCTTCTATCCAATCAGTTATGCGGTCACTCGTCTTTCACAACCGACCAGACTGTTTCTAGCAGAAAGATCCAGAAAGAGGCGGCGGCGCATTCTTAAAGAATCAAAAACATTCATAAATAAACAAAGAGCAAGCCAAGGATAGTGTGCAGCGTGGTGACACCGTGATTTTACATGATGACTTGTTTCTTCTAAACCCGGTAGTGATGCTTTATATATTGTCACAGCGATGACTTTTGCTCACTGTCACTGGGCCGGGATGGTGTCTCACGATACCCTGCTAATATACTTGTGATTCTATGGTGCGTCTATAGGCGAAAGTGGCTCTTATAAGGGTGTCATGTTACATCTATGGTATTGTGTATATCCCACTGTCATACGCGAAAAAAACGTTCAAATAAACGTTTCAATAAGCCTGTTTAGTATACAGTGAGACTTTCCGTTATCTTATCAGCGCTGTAGAGTATTTCGTTATCTTACAAGACATCTATACACTAACTTCAAATTACGTCCCCTATACAACGCGACAAGGCGTTCCCAGTAACAGAAGGCAACAGCTGTACTTACAGGGAGTGCCCTACCAACACAATAGCACTGGAGTTCAAGTGACAGTCCAAAGTAGAAACAACACGGTAGCCAAGCAAACCATTTTACAAACACAGGCAGTAACCATAACGTTCCCAGTCACATGGTAATACGCATGTCGATGTATCATGCTCATTTGGGAACCGGTTTCGGGTCACCTTAGCCAGCGAAACCGAGCTTCCCCTGGGCTCTCGGGTCGCCCTGCCGCTCCCGGAAGTGGGTGCCGTGGAAGAGGGAGAAACGGCAATTGGACACGCTCTGTGGCAGCATCCCGGGAGCAACGGCTGTCCTCTCCTGTTAACTGTGGCCGATCGACTGGACTAAGGATGGGGTGCAGTGTATTTAGTTCTTTTTTGGGGGGATAAAAACAATTCAGTCACGTGATTAACTGACTTCAGAAAATATTTTTTTCGGTTTTGTCATGCTTTTCTTTTTTATCTGAAGTCTTTTTCTTACTCATTTTTCTCTCTCTCTCTCTCTCTCTCTTTCTCTCTCTCTCTCTCTCTCTCTTTCTCTCTCTCTCTCTCTCTCTCCCTCTCTCTCTCTCTCTCTCTCTCTCTCTCTCTCTCGTCTCTCTCCTCTCTCTCTCTCTCTCCTCTCTCTCTCTCTCTCTCTCTCTCTCTCTCCTCTCTCTCTCTCTCTCTCTCTCTCTCTCTCTTTCTCTCTCTCTCTCTCTTTCTATCTCCTGTCTTATCCCTTTATTCCTTCTCTTCCTCCGTACCTTCTGCTTCTTCTCTACGATTGTC
This sequence comes from Penaeus monodon, assembly GCF_015228065.2. Taxonomy (NCBI): domain Eukaryota; kingdom Metazoa; phylum Arthropoda; class Malacostraca; order Decapoda; family Penaeidae; genus Penaeus; species Penaeus monodon. Next base: position 13,296,667 of record NC_051421.1, on the reverse strand, counting down.
CTTGAATTAAACTGTAGCTGCAGCGTGTAAGTCTTGCTCTGGTACATTTCGAAGAGATACTAAAAATGGATCACAGAAAGAAGAGAAAGGATAAAACAAAACGCATTGCAAACGCACGCGAAAATCATTGCAAAGGAATCTCAACTAACCATCACGACTTCCTTACACTTTTTGCTTAATGTACATAACGATCCAAGTATGTGGCGGAGAGCCATAAGATGCAGGAGAAATGTCAGATACATGTGCCAAGGATCAGCCCACAATGAACTAAATTTAGATTTAAAAAATTGTGAATGATTGCAGATTACACGCATGTACATTTTTTTCATGAACTAACAGTCTGCCTGTCTATGAAACTGGAAATTAGTTATATAATATACTTGACATGGAAGCTTCCGGATAGCTCTGTTACACAAATTCCCACGCATTCGAGCACTAATTAGCCATTCAGAGGGCGTATTTTGTGGGCGGGAAGAGTGACGTCACAGCCCGGCCATATATAAGCCGCGCCATCAGAACCGCCTCCCAGTCAACCCCTCGCCTTCAACAGAGCGAATACCCCCACACCTTCTCTTCCAAGCCTTAATACACCTGTGTTGAGTGAACGATACGCTATACACATCGCAAGCTCAGCGAAAAGAGACACAAGAGGAAAAACAACAACCTCGTTCGTCTGTTAGTGCAACACCAGTGCCTGAAAATCCACAGAATATGCTGCGAACGCTCCGACCACAGACCTACGAGGCCCAAATGCCGCGACTTGTCTCAGGTAAGGAAGAGTCTGCCGCTTGTTGCCACGGGCGCTGGGGATTTTCCTTTGCAAGGCGCCGCTCTCCTGCAGCCGCTTGCGTTGACCTCCGGGAGAGTGACTTGCACCTCCTCTGCTAAACTGTCACGGCTGTTGTGTCAGTTTATAAAGACTGTCAAGATTATTTGTTTTCGTTTTCTTTACAATAAATATGCTGTTCGTTTCGAAATTAATTGATTCGGTTGATTAACTATAATACTGATAGGAATACACGGTAACTGCTAAGTGGCAGAGAAAGATGGAGAGAGAGAGAGGGAAAGAAATAGGCAGAGAGAGAAAGAGAAAGGGAGAGAGAAGGAGAGAGAGAGGGTGATGGAGAAAGAAAGAGGGAGAGATAGAGAGAAAGAGGAAGAGAGAGAGAGAGAGAGAGAGAGAGAGAGAGAGAGAGGAGAGAGAGAGAGAGAGAGAGAGAGAGAGAGAGAGAGAGAGAGAGTATGAGAGGAGAGAGAGATAGAGTATGAGAGGAAAGAGAAAGGAAAAAGGGAAAAGAAAAAAAGAGAGAAAGAAAGAGAGAGAGAGAGTGGAGCGAAAAGGGGAAGAGCGAGAGAGAGAAGGAACGCTACCCATTTCCGCAGGTGTTTTGTTGCAAGGTCGAGAGAGTAACATTTCCCAGGAGGGTGACCCTTCTTCCAGGGCGCTGTGTTCGCGTCGAACCTTCATCCACTCAATGCCCGTGATTTCATACGTCGTTATGATGAACCTCAGTCATCACAGTCATCTCCTCTCCGCAGACTTCTACGACTACAATGCCGAGGAAGACGAATTCGCCGCCAGCCTCCTAGCCGCCCACTTCTGCGGCCTCGTGCACAGAGCTCGCAAGAACAAGCTAGCGCAGCTCACCAGAGAATCTCAGAATGCAGCGTCCAACGCCCAGGTGAGTGGGAGAAATGGAGATAAGAGGAATGGGAGAATGGGGAAAGGGATGAACATGAGAAAGTCATGGTAAATATGAAAAATAAACGGTGATGTGGAGAGCTAATTTCTTTTTTTAATGTTTAGATTCTTAATACTTGCTCTTACTAGCTTATAAATAACTTTTTTTCCTTTTTTTATCTGTTCTAGGATCCTGCTATGACTCCCTGGCTC
>NC_051421.1:13274773-13279773 GCF_015228065.2 Penaeus monodon | reverse complement strand
CTCCTCTCTCTTCTCCCCCCTCTCTCTCTCTCTCTCCTCTCCCCCTTTTTCTCTGCCCCCCTTTTTTTCTTTCTCTCTCTGCCTCTCTCTCTCTCTCTGCCCTCTCTCTCTCTCTCCTCCTGTTTTTTCTTTCTCTCTCTGTGCCTCTCTTTGGGTTTTCGGTCTCTTTTTCTCCTTCTCTCCCCCTTTTTTTCTTCCTTTCCTCTCCCTCTTCCCTCCTCCTCTCCCTCCTCCCTTTTTCCCTCTTTCCCTCTCTCCTCTCTCCCCCCTTTCTCTCCCCCTCTCTTCCCCCCTTCTCCTCTCTCTCCCTTCTCCTCCCCCTCGCCTCTCCCCTCTTTCTCTCTTCCTTCTGCCCTCTCTTTTTCTATCTCCCCCTCTCCCCCTCTCCCCTTCTCCTCTCTCTCTCTCTTTTCTCTCTCTCTCTCCCTTTTTCTCTTTTTTCTCCTTTTTCTCTTTTCTTTCTGCCCCTCTCTCTCTCTCTCTCCCTCTCTGGCTTTTTTCTTTTCTCTCTCTTCTCTCTCTCTCTTCTCTCCTCCTCCTCCTTCTCTTCCTCTTTTTCCCCTCTCTCTCTCTCTCCCCCCCGCCCCCCCTCCTCTTTCTCTTCTTTCTCTTCTCCCCTCTCTTTTCCCCCTTCTCTTTCTTTCCTCCCTCTCTCCTCTCTCATCTCCTCCCCTCTCTCACTCTTCCCTCTTCCTCCTCTTCCTCTTTCTCTCTCCTCTCTGCCCCCTCCCTCTCCTTCCCCCCTCCTCCCCTCCCTCTCTCTCTTTTCCCTTCTCTTTCCCCCCTTTCCCTTTGTTCCTCTCTCTTTCTCTCTCTTCTCTTTTTTCTCTTCCTTCCTCCTCTCCCCTTTCTTCTCTCTCCCCTCTTCCTCCATCGTTTTCTTCCCCTCCTTTCCTCTCTCTCTCCTCCCCTCTTCTCTCATCTCCCCCTCCTTTCTCCTCTCCCCTCTTCCTTTCCCTTCCCCTCCCTTCTCTCTCTCTCTTCCCCCTTCTCTCTCTCCTTCTCTCTCTTCAGTCCCCTTTCTCTCTCCCCCTCCCTCTCCCCTCTTTCTCTCTCCCTTTTTTTGCCCCTTCTCTCCCCCTTCTCTTCTCCCCTCTCCCCCCCTCTCCCCTTTTCGCTTCTCTTTTCTCTCGCCTCTCTTCCCTCCCCCCCTCTTCTCTCTCTCCCCTCCTCTTTTCTCTCTCTCTCTCCTCTGCCTCTCTTCCCCCTCTCTCCCCTCTCTTCCTCGCCTCTCTCCTCTTCCATCCTCTTCTTCCCCCCCCCCCCCCCTCTCTCTCTCTCTTCGCCTCTCTCTCTTTTTCCTCCTCCCTCCTCTCTTTGCCCCCCCCCCCCTTCTCTCCTCTTTTTTCTCGCCCCCCTCTCTCTCTCTTTTTCTTCTTCTCTCCCTCTCTCCTCCCGTCCTCCTTCCCCCTCTCCTCTTTGCCTCTCTCTCTCTCTCTCTCTCCTCCTCCTCTCTCCTTTCCTTTTCTTTCTCTCCCCTCCTCTTTCCCTCCTCTTCCCCCCCCTCCTTCTCCTCTCTCTCTCTCCCTTTTTCCCCTCCTTCCCCTCTCTTCTCTCCCCTCTCCCCCTCTCCGTTTCTCTTTTCCTCTCTCTCTTCCTCTCTCTCTCTTTTTTTTGCCCCCCCCCTTTTCTTCCTCTTTTCCCCCCCCCCTCGCCCTCTTCCTCTCTTTTTTGCCCTCTTTCCCCCCTCTCCCCTCTCCCTTTTTCCCCCCCCCTCTTTTCTTTTTCCCCTCCCCCCCTCATCTTCTTTCGCTTCTTTTTCCCCTCCTACTCTCTTCCCTTCCCTCTCTTTGCTCCTCTCCCTTCTTCTCTCTCCCTCCTCCACTCTCTTTTCTCTCTCCCTCTCCCCCTTTTCCCCTCTCTCCTCCTCTCTTTTTTTTTTTCTCTCTTTCACCCCTTCTCCTTCCTCTCTTCTTTTTTTTCCCCCCTGCTCTCTTTCCCCCTCTGCCCCCCCCTCTCTCTGCCCCTCCCCCCTCTCTCTTTTGCCTCCTCTCCTCTTTCCCTTCTTCCTTTTTTCCCCCCCATTTGTGTTCCTTTCCCTTAGTTTGTTCCACTCCCCCCCGGGTTTCCTTTCCCTTTTGCTTCCCCTTTTTGGATTGTCCCTTTTTCGTTCTTTTTCCCCCCTTTGTCATCTTTTTTGTTTCCAAACCCCCCCTCCCTATAACTCCCTATTCGTTTGGGGTTTTTTTAAAATTTTTTTTTTTGTTTTTTTCTTTTTTCCCCCAAAAAAAAATTTTGCCCTTGGGCCCCCTTTTCCTCTCCTCCCCTTTTGTTTCCCTGGTCCCCCCCCCTTTAATCCTAATTTGGGTTTCGGCGCGCTCCTCATTTTTTGGGCCCCTCCTCAACTTTTTTCCTTTCGGGGGAAACCCGGTAGGGGTCCTTTCCGCCCCCTCTTCCCTTGTTCTCCCCGTCTTCCGGCCCTTCCCTCACCTTCTTTCCCCCCCCCTTTTCTCCTTTTTTCTTTTTCCCCCTTCGTTGTTTCCCGGGGGGTCTGTTCCCTCCTCCCCTCTTTGTTTCTTTTCTTTGATTCTTCCCCCCCTTCCCTTTAGTTTGGGCCTTTTTTTTTTTTTTTTTTTTTTTCCCATTTCCCCAATTTTCCCCTTTCCCCCCGGGGTATTTCCCCCCTTTTTTTCCCCTCATCCCTCTTTTTCCCTTTTCCCTTCCCCCTCGCCGGGTCTTTCGTCAAAATTTAAAAATCAGAAATACAATGAATGAATTCAATGAATGATGATGAATGACTTTTTGATACAAGCGAAATAAATTTATGCAACACAATAATAAGTAAACCCCACATGAAAATCTGCCATCAGTCACTCAGACCAACATTAGAAAGAATAAACCTGAAAAGAAAAATAACAGCAAAAAATTCAATCGCTGAAAAAAATTAACGAAAAGGTAATTGACGAAGCGAACAGAACTTAACCTCAAGTATTTCGGGCACACAGCTCACGAAAACTATTTAGGTTCGTATGCCGGGCGAGGAGGAGCCAAGGTAGACCGATCAGCAAGAGATAAGCGTTCAGTCACAACCAATAAGCTTCACGGATGGTTGGTTCTCCCGAAGCAGGTGCGGTGTCACAAAGGGTCCGTACTTCAAGGTCACCGGGACCTTTTCTGCCAAAGCAGGCTCGGGTTTCTAAACAGTGGAAAATTGAATTCGGTTTACAGCAAAATTGCGAATTAGAGTTATACGCCGGGGAGACCGATGACTGAAATTCCACTGGCGAAACTCGCAAACAAGCAGATCTGGTGACACGATGATTCAATAGGTCATTTGAAATTCATTAACATTTCCGCTTAATTAAGGAAAGAGGTTATGAATAAGCATAATAATTTATGGTTATTACTACATACTAAATGCAAGTGTAGTCTCTTTGGCCCCAGAGCTACTTATTATCACACCAAGATTTATTTAATGTGTCCGTGTCCTCATCCGTATCATTCTGCTTTGCTTCTCGCGCTCGACTAAAGAAAACAGAGAAGATACCTTTAAGTTCGTATTCATCAGTCCGTCCTCTAATCAGTAAGCAAAACAAAAGTCAAACCGAGGGAGTTTTGCGGAAGGCAGGACCGGGATTGGCAGATTCAGCTGGCTAAGGGCCACTTGTCAAGCAGGTCCCGACTGACTCAAATTACCAACTTGTTTAAATCTCGAGTAACTTAAGGGAAAAAAAACGAAATAATAAGGAATGCAGGTCACCTCGTGGCTCTGCAAGTGCACGCGGCCCGAGAAAGGTCCGACGTCGGCAGCAAGAACGGATGCCTTTGTCAACGACGGCGTCACGACTCGCCTTTGCTGACACATGGCGCCAACAAAAAAATCTGGCGTGTCACTCTATCCAATTTTGTGAAGTGATAATAAAAATGGTATGTGAAATTCTCTTATCCCTCCGCCAATGCAATAAGAAATTTGGCTCTTCTCGGTTCCATCAGGCAGAAGCGACATCTTGTCTGATATATAAGTTCTTGATTTGATCTGGCTTTAACATTAGTGATATAAACAAAAAACAAAAAAAGATCAAGCTTCATATCCCATTCAGACAATCATCAGTATCTAAATTCCTGAAATTTACTTGGTAATTGATTTTGTGTTAACAGAATTAGCAAACCCGCGTTCGAAATACACAGATGGACAAGCATTAAAGGCCTGATTTTGCTTGATTTTGCCGCGACCTTCAAAACAAGACCTGCATCGAAGACAACAAATGAAACTCGACTTAGCCTGCCTGACGACCTTAAGACGAGACCTGCAGCGACGCCTTGGATTCATTCTAAAATACATTTCAGCCTTGACAACGAAACCTGCAACGATATCGGAGCCCCAGTCCGGGAACCCCTTTCGACCCCGCCCGCGAGACCTGCCTGGAAGAGGTCGCCGAAGGAGATGACTGCGGTGCCGTCCTCGAGCTGCTGGCCCTCCTGGTGGATCATGTCGCACAGGAGCATCACCTCGGCGTTGATGTGGCGCGCCGCCCTCTTGCCTCGCATCTCGGACTTGCTGCCTGCGACCGGCCTGAAAAATACCGAGGAATAATGTAGGTCGCTGGTGCATCAGGACTGCCGCGGCACGAGGGGCGGCCGGGCACTCTGACGCTAGCAAGCACCCATACAGAGAGACACGCAGTGAAAGTTATTCAATAATAAGAAGCTGACGAACTCGTTCGAATCTCCTGTTATATAATCTGCTAACGAATGTAGAAAGGAGATACACACATAGACCAATGCAAAGAAAAAAACACAAATCATGAATCTCATTTCATCGACATTCAGTTCACGTCAAAGACTTTGTAAAATTATCACTTTATAAACGGCAGTTCCATTCCTTGGAGGAACGTGTATGAAGATGCTGGCCAATGTCAATCTATTACGAATTTTGTACGTAACACTAGAAGAGGTGTGATATTCCACATGATAGTGCTGATCTTTATCATCAAAATATGTAAAAGACATCTTGGAAACCTTTCACGTTCTCTTCCCTTGCATGCTCCTCATGCTCAGCA
>NC_051421.1:13269773-13272273 GCF_015228065.2 Penaeus monodon | reverse complement strand
CCCCACAAAATGAAGCATTAACAGGCGGTGGCATATGAAACAGCCTCGCTCGCCGCACTTCCCTTGCCTCTCTATCGCTTTCATCTTCCTCTCGAAGGGATCCTTATTTCCTTTCCTTACTTCTTCAGATATCTTACTATCCCCCATACACTCTCTCTCTCTCTCTCTCTCTCTCTCTCTCTCTCTCTCTCTTACTCCTCTCTCTCTCTCTCTCTCTCTCTTACTCTTTCTCTCTCTCTCTCTCTCTCTCTCTCTCTCTCTCTCTCTCCTCGTCCTACTCTATCAATATTATCTTATATCTCTATCTCTATCTCTATCTCTATCTCTCACTCTCACACTCACTCTCATTCTCATTCTCACTCTCTCTCTCTCCCTTTCCCACTCTCTCCCTTCTTCTAAACCTCGCTCCCTTTATCTCCCTTCCAATCTTTATTCTCTCTCCCTGTCTTCCGTCATCGCTGCCATCCTTCTCTTCATTTTCTTATCTTCCAATCCCTATCCCTCTTCCCTCTTCTGATCGTTCGCTCTCACTCTTCTCTCTTCACTCTTTATCTCCCTCCTTTCAATTCTCGATCCTTTCTTTCTGCCCTCCTCCCTCTTCTCACTCCTCCTCCCTCTCATTCCTTTCTCACTTCTTTTTCTTCCTCCTCTTTTTACTAACTCCATATACTTTTAAAATCTTCACCTCCTTTCTTTTTCCCTCTGTCCATTACATTCCTCTCTCTCTCTCTCTCTATCTCTCTCTCTCTCTCTCTCCCTACCTTTCTCTCTCTCATCCTCTCTCTTCTTTCTGTCTGTCTGTCTGTCTTCTCCTCTCTCTCTCAATTTCCTTCCCTCTCTCTCTCTCTCTCTCACCTCTCCTCCTCTCTCTCACTCCCTCTCTCTCTCTCCCTCCCTCCCTCTCTCTCTCTCTCTCTTTCTCCCTACCCACTCTTTCAATTCTCGTAACCTCTCTCACCCTTCCAATCTCCACTCCCTTTCCCTCTCCTTCTTTCTCTCTTCTCTCTCCTCTAATCCTCGTTCTCCTTTTCTCGGTCCCTTCAAATCTCCGGTTTCTCTCTTCCTCTTTTCCTCCTTCTAATCATCGCTCTCTCTCTCTTCTTAAAACCTTGTTCTCCCCTTCCTCGTCTCTTTAGTTCTCTTACCTTCTAATCCTCGCTCTTTATCTCCCAGTTCTCACTTCGCTCTTACTCTTTCAATCTCAGATTCCTAACCCTCTTCCGCTTCTATCCCCCCCCTTTCCTCCGTCCTTCTCTCTCTCTCGTTCTCGCTCTCGCTCTCTCTCTCTCTCTCTCTCTCTCTCTCTCTCTCTCCTCTCCCCTCTTCCTCCCCCTCTCCCCTCCTTCTCCCTCTTCCTCCTCTTTTTCTCCCTCTCCTTCCCCTCTTCCTCCCCCTCTCCTCTCCCTCTCCTTCTCCCTCTCCCCATCCCCCCTCTCCCCCATTCTCCCCCATCCCCACCTACCTTCCATAGTTAGGGTCGTCCTTGGCCAACCTCGGCGGACCCGTCTTGAACGACCCGCTAAAGGGGTTGTTGGCCATCTTGCTCTGGTGTTTCTTCACGTTTTCGTCGAACATCTTCTTCTTCTCGGCCAGACTGCTGTTCCGCATCGCAACCTGCGAACACAGATGCCGGCGCTTGAACATTCTGTAAGTTGGTTTTATATATATATATATATATATATATATATATATATATATATATATATATATATATATATATATATATATATATAATTTTTTTTTTCATGTGTGTGTGTTTGTCGTAGAGAGAGAGAGAGAGAGTGAGAGTGAGAGAGAGAGAAGAGAGAGAGAGAGAGAGAGAGAGAGAGAGAGAGAGAGAGAGAGAGAGAGAGGAGAGAAAGATAGAGAGAAAGAGGAGAGAAAGAGGAGAGAGGAGAGAGGAGAGAGAGAGAGAGAGAGAGAGAGAGAGAGAGAGAGAGAGAGAGAGAGAGAGAGAGAGAGAGTGAGAGAGAGAGTGTGTGTGTCTGACCGAGCCTGCAAGATGCCTAAAGGCTAATAACACTGTATACCTTTATAGTCTTCCTACGATGCAGTTTACTACAAAGTGAAATAACATTGTATTAACTCTTGTTAACCACGAGTTTATTATCAGTCGTAACCAGCTTTAAGAAACGTCAAATAACCGTACGTTACTGGTACGGCCGATATATAAATAGATCGCTTTGAATTCATGAAGGTTAACAGGTCTTAAGAAAGTGGACACGTACATACCAAGGCGTATGACTCTTTCCGTGTTAAAAAGTGCTAAGTATCCTCCTAAGAATAAAGGAGTTGAAGAATGAGCAGATAAATTGATAATCTTGTAAACTTCCCTCTAGAAATGGCAGTAGAAGATTTGACATTCCATTTACAAGGGCAGTTTCGGTGCAAGCACAGAACTCGCCACCGTAGCATTGCGTAAGAGCCGGCAACCCGGGTATACGACCGGCCGAGCGTCCGACGGCCATTGCCGAACACACATACACGTACATACATAGGC
>NC_051421.1:13237143-13242143 GCF_015228065.2 Penaeus monodon | reverse complement strand
CAGAAGAATTTAGCTTTGGAAACACAGGATGGTGCGCTGGACCAGGACTACTTTGCTCCATTCTTTCCGTAAGTGGAAGCTCAGTGATAGAGGGTACTATGGCTTACATAGGTTATTGAAATGTTTTCTCATTATGTTATAATATTTTCATTGAGGACTGTATTTCTAGTAATTTTCTGAAAACCTGTATACTCTTATTTTTTTGTTGGATAGTTTATAGTATATGTTTATCTGCTAAATACTATTTGACATTAGATATTTGGTTTTATTTATTTATTTATTTATTGTTTTAGTTTATGATATTGATAATTTTCTTCCTTTATTTCAGATGTGGTGAAAAAGAGACCCTTGATTTAAAGAAATTACTAACATCGAGAAATGATTCTGTGCGTGACAACAAAACGGGATACCAGGGAATATGGTTTTCATTTCAACTTATCAATGGAGATATCAAGCAGGTAAATTAATGGCTTGATATTTTGTAATGTGTTTTTTGCTTGCATAAATGCTCATGTCTGTAGTTTATTTTGTTTTAGATATGTTTTATTATTCATTGTTCTAATGAAGTTTGACATTTTTAGCTTGAGTAATTTCTGCATAAGCCCTTTATTTGTTTGGGTGATAGGTGTCCCAATGATAGGTATTAGGGGGGTGAAGACTTTTATGTTGGGGATAATATGGGTAAATTTTTTCTATTCGGCAAGTATGGGAAGATATTTGCTGACAGAAAGATTATGGGGTGATGCAATGGGAAGGATATTGGGGGTTGTAGGTAGTTTTTAAGAGAAAGAAAAGAAATTTTCAGTCATGTGGGAAAATTTCTTGTCGCATTTGTTAAATAAGAGAAGAACTTTGATGACAGAGAGAAGATATTTCCCTGATTAGGATTATTCTTAGAATCAAAGTTCAGTAATAGAGAAACCCTTCACCTATTTTCAGTGTTTATTAGAACCATGAGCTAAGAGTTAATTCATACTACAATACTGTTTCAGTTGCGTGAAGACAATCCACACTATGTATCGCTTCGGGATGTTCCGGTGGCATACCGTCTTGGGCTTTCAGACGTTATTATGCCCGGAGATGTTCGAAATGACCTCTACATTACCCTGCTGTCCGGAGAGTTCTCCAGAGGGACCAAGACTAGTGACCGAAATGTAGAAGTTACAGTCAGGGTGTGTGATGAGAAGGGGAAAATAATACCTGTAAGTACAATCTAGTAATCTTGTAAGAGCCACATGAAAATATTGACCATACAAATCAAATTTCTCTTCTTGGGAAGTTTCAGATTTAAAAATGTATTGCACTGTGATAAGTGAAGCCAAAGTAGCAAAATATTTCATAAATTTTATTAAAACTCATATATAAACACCTTTGAAATGTTTCCCTTTCCTTGCATAATTTAGGGTGTCATGAAACAAGGATGTGGCAAGTCACCATTGGATGAGTACAGATCTGTCACCTACCATCATGAGGCTAAACCCAAGTGGATGGAGACCATCAAGATAGCTCTTCCAATAGAAGAGTTTAAAAAGGCTCATGTGAAATTCATTTTTAAGCACAGGTGAGCTTTGAAGCATTGATGAGATAGTTATATGATGAAATTTAGGTTTAATATACTTTTCTTTAAAAGACCTGAAATAGAAGAAAAGTCTTACAGTGTTCAAAGTACAATGTTTGATTTAGATATATTGGTGGACAGATTGTTTTATTTTTCAAAAGCCATCACATAAATGAAAGAAAAAGAAAAGAAATTGAATCTTTGTGTAAAGGAGGCAAGTTGGTGGGAAATTGGCCCTCTCTAACTATTCAGTACAATACTTAATAGATAAAGGATTTTATTCTTGTCTATAATTGTTTATGGCTTTTTGTGTATCTTATTTATAAAACAAGGTAATAGTATTTATTTATTGAGTTTCTTATCCTTTATTTTGCTTCTGGCAGATCCACAAATGATGTAAAGGATAAGAATGAAAAACCATTTGCCATGTCTTTCATGAAGTTGATGCAGGATAATGGGACAACTGTGCTGAACACTGAACATGAGTTGATAATTTATAAGGTAAGGCAGTACTTTCTTTACTTGTTAATCTATTCAATTTTCTTGCATTTATTGACTATTTTTGTATATTGTTTTCTTCATTATTATTATTTATAATATTTTGTTTATGCCACAGAGCATAAAGAGTAGGGTGATTTTCTGTTTCCTGTGTGTCTGTATTTTCTCTGGTGCAGCTGACTCCATATCATTGATTGTTTGGTATGGCATTGGGGCTGCTGTCGTGGTTGTGGTTGCCAAGGGTAGGTCTGAAGGAATTTTTATAAAGGATTTTAGTATGTTGCATGGGATGACTTTGACACATGATCTATGGTTCAAGATTGACAGCAAGAAGTGGCAAGAGGAAGATTCCAGCTACCTGAGTCTACCGTGGCAACGTATCAATGGAGAGGAACTTGTGAAAACGTGGATGTATGGCATGGCTCCTACCAACAAAGACAGCTTTACCATCTCCACTACTTTCTGTTCAACCAAGCTAACCCAGAATGGTAAAGTGACCTCTAAGGGGAATGAAGTTAGAGAATTGTTTGTAGTTTAATGTAATTGCTTAATGTTTTTGTTTTTTTATTTTTATTTTTGACTAAATACAGTTTTTTTACTGGTATAACTTATCTGCTTTCAGGAGCATCATTCATTCTTGATAATGTTTATATTTGCGTAAGTATTTTGTTGTCATTATTTTATCTTATGTTCTCTCTCAGCTGAACTTCTGGCTCTCCTGGAGTGGGGTTGGAGTGGGTCTACAGACACAACAACCCTGAGACACTGCCTTGAGGGTTTACGTCGCGTGCCGTCAGAAGAGCTGATGGTATTTCTGCAGGATACTCTTGATGTCTTGCTGGAGATTTTGATGAATAGCTCCACAGATGATGACAGTGATAATAAAGTCTTTGAAGCATTGGCAAGTATAAGTGTTTGTTGTTACTGTCTGTTGTTTAGTAGGATTAATGTAGCATTGAAATACAGTGTGCAAGCATGAATAGACACCTGCCTTTACTTATTAAAGATAGTCCATATGCACTGTTTATTCTTTATTGAAATAGTTTAGGACAATATAGTATTGTTGATTTTCTCAATTAATTATTTATTTTATATCAGGTTTATGTGATAACGATTGCCACGGACAAGAACAAGCACGAAGCCTTCCAACCTGTTCTAGATTCATACATCCAACAGAATTTCCATGCCACTCTTGCTTACAAGTAAGTCTGATCTTGCCTCCTATTAAGAAACTCCCTTAGATTTAATACTCCACTGGAATAAAGAAAAATAAAAAAAAGGCCATGATTTTTATTGAGTGAAAAATAGTGATGTAAGGTGTGTATGGATAAAGCTGCAAAAGATAAATTGAATCTTATCAGGAATTTATGTGACATTGGATTCTTTCCTTTGCAGCAAACTCATTCATGTCCTAAAGTTTTATGTAGAGCAAGGAATGGATCTACAGCGGCAAGAGACACTGAAAAAAGCCATGAAATGCCTTCAGTATATATTCAAATTCATCATTCGTTCCAGACAGCTGTTTGTCGAGTGAGTTATTTTGAGAAAATAATTTTCTTAAATTCTATCCTAGCTTGAATATAATGTATACATTTACTTCCTCCATGTTAAGAATATTTCACATTGCATTGCAGTATGATAATTATCTGGCTCAGTTTGACTATGGAGGCCAAACATTTTTTTTCTCTAATGGAGTTCATTTTACAGTTGAAGGTTTGTTATAGATTATTTTGCTAAATATCCAGATGTGGAAATTAAGTCATAAAAATATTGTTAAGGAATAATGGTTGAAAATGCATCAACTTTTGTCAGATAACCTCATCTAAGGGAGAAAAGTATTCATTTCAGTAGTATTATAACTAGGTTTTCTTCCCAGACTCTATGGTCGCGGGCAAGAGGAGTTCGAAAAGAGTCTTCAACAGCTCTTGGAAGCCATGGCCAAGATGATGATTCACACATTGGACAGCACCCTTACAGTCCAAGCCCACTGCCTGAAGTATATCACCACTACCATTCCAGACATCATCACCAACTTTGATCCTGTGCATATGAGGTATGGTGTCTCAGGCTTTTATGAGCTAACTTTCATAGTCATACAGATCCTTCCCTTCTGCCAAGGTTATTTCACATTACTTTCTCATGGGAAATACTTAAGCCATATAACTTCTCCCACTTCTAACCCTCATATTGTTCAGTCATTAAAACACCTTCCCTTCCCTGCCTTATTCTCAGTACCAGCACCTAGAAAATATAACCTACCACAGTCAGCCATTTAATACCTACATAGCTGTTGTATTTGTATCTATCACCTTTTTTTTTGTTCTGTGAAGGGTACATTACATGTATGCTTCCAGTCAGCAGGAATCCTACCTTACATACATTTAGTAACCAGCTACACAGCCATCCTGAATAGATGGATTACCTAACTTAATTTCCTTGTGAGCCTTCTGTGAAGGAAAGAATGACCTATAAATGAAATATATCAGTGTAACCTGGATATTTTTGAAAGATAAGTAATAATAACAGAGAAGCTGGAACTGAAGAAAATGAAAGGAAAGACCAAGGTGTGTTTAATAATATTTGTTTTTCTTTCTCTGAAAGTCAAATCCTAGTAACAATGATCGACAACCTGGACCCAAAAAGGATTCCTAAGCAGAAGTTGATGACCATGAATGAGATAATTCACAGTGAGCTCTTCAAGTACCCTGAGTGTCGGCGTGTGCTCCTGCCCTCCTTCATTGGCCACATCCGGAGACTGCTGGCGGCAAATGAGGAGGTAGGTTTGGCCAGGAGTGGTGCTGCGACCTCAGGATGAGTTTGATGTAGTATTATTTCACATTGTTTTGTTTTAAGATATTATTAAGGAAGCACTCCTCATTTTGTGTTTTTACATATTTTTCAAAGCTAATGTTATATGTATAATATATATGTAAATAATTGTATA